>NC_050454.1:44757017-45057017 GCF_903995425.1 Onychomys torridus | reverse complement strand
AAATTAATGAACTTTTCTTTAGAAATCCTACAGCTTTAAGAATTTCTAATTTGAACTGTTTTCCAATTTTACTTATATGATTATTGATGAAATTAAAATCTCAAAATCTCCATTCTTGTTGGATTTTGCAATCCATTTCAGGAGATCATATCACCCTGTGATCACATGATAATTTGTTGAATCAATGGATATCTGTTTCTATTTCCTCCATTTCATTTCTTCACAGGCCCAACAGCATGATTTCAAATGAGTTTGAAATTGCAATAAGAATGAGTTATTATGAGAACTGAAATAAGAATAGTTGAGTAACTGTCTAGCTAGAGGATGTTTTGCTGTTCTTTATAATCATAACTATATCCATCTATCCATGTACTAATTATTATATACAATGTGCTTCTAAAAGTGACAAAAATAATTATTTTCCAAATGCTATTCAATACCAACACAATACAACATTTTTGTAATGCGTTATTGAAATTCTAATATAAATGATCATTTTAAATTATTGAAAGGGCTGGGGAAATGGTGCTATGTGTAAGAGCACTAGGTTTGTAAGCCTGGTAAGCCAGAATTCTCAGAATCTCCATCAAATTCTTGCCCGTGCTTAGAACCCTAGCATTGAAGGACAGAGTTAGACTGAACACAAGAGGCTGTTTGGCCACCAGCTTAGCCTTAATGGTAAACTCCTGACTAAGTAATAGACGCTATCTGTAGGCATGTACCACACACACACACACACACACACACACACACACACACACACACACACATTTCTCCTACCTTACATATAGTTTCAAAAATGTCTGCCCTCCTGAACTCTATGCAAAATATTTATTCTACCCTATTCTGAGTTATAGTTAACTTATTTTTTTCATTTGTAAATGTTAGTGTGTTAATTAAATCAATGAAATTATTTTTTATTTAACATATATGTTTTGTAACAGATTAAAAGTTTTCCAGCTACCATCTTGACAAATTCTGCAGAGATACAATGCAGTCACTGTTATAACATACCACTTGTTTCATTTTTTTTTTCACTTTTACGCAATGGTGAATATGAGTGGAATTTGGAACTGTCTCTCATATGCTACTGCGACCAGAAAAATCAAGGGATTAGACAACCATTGCCATAAACATTTTGTTTCAAGTTGATAGAATTGAAGCCTACATTGTCTCATTAAAGATCCAACAACTAGGAAGTGAAAGTAAAGACAAGGCTAATATATATTACATTTGAGCACACTTTTAAACATTAGCACAGAAAAATGTACTGGGTCGTATATCAGAATAAATAAAAAACAAGTAGCTAAATTATCCTGAAAATCCTAGAAGTGCACCTGAACAAACCTACACAATTGCAATTACATGATTCATTCTTAAAAAAATATTCATAACATATATCTCAGCATATATGGTCAATATTTTAGTGTTAGAAATCCTATTATTATTTTTCTTAAATACAAAATTATTACTGATGAGAAATATTTCTCTTAGCAATAGGTATATTATTGATAAGAAGTATAAACTAGGAGATAATATTCTGGATACCTACGTGTGTGCATGACTGATGAGTGGAAAGGAAAATACAGATATGCACATAAGAAACAGGCTGAGCTTGGGTCGGAGGACTTCTGGTAATATAGATGAGTGGACTTGGTTGAAAAGCATCAAGCATCTATTTGAAATTCTTAGAAACTTCATGCCGTCTCATCCCTCAAGTAAAAAATGGTTGAAACAATTCTTTCTTCCTCTATAGAAAGGTACTAAGTTGCAACCAGAATGATTTTCCTATGGCTTTGCAATTTGCTGCCATTATGGAAAATTACTTAGTTTGGTCACAAGATCTGTGGGGTTTTTTGTTTTTGTTTTTTGTTTTTCTTTTTTTTACAAAATGTTAGAATTCTGAATTGAAAAAAAGTAGTAAGATATGTAAGCAATGTCTAACTTCTACAACATTAACCCCTAGAGCAATAGCCTTCAGATTTTTGGTGAAATAAACAAACAAAAAAATGAAGAAAAACATTTTTTTTCTCCCATTGAGTATTGCTGTTGGAAATACCATTTGAGGAAGTGAGCTGGGGACTTGGTATCCAGCATTTCCATAAACACATCTAGGTAGATATGTACTCTCATCAATAAGATATGCCAAAGTATCATTTTAAGTTCTACTTTGCACCTTCAGGCACAGCTACTCAAGAGTTTCTTCCTTGAATGATAGAATTTAAAAAAAAAAAATCATTCACACAGACATTTTAATCAGAAAAACCTTATGACTATTTGTTCTCAGTAAAAAAGAAGGCCATGGTATATCTTAGTTTAGCACCAGATATGGTGGATGTATAGTATATTGATTCACTGACCATTTTTATGGTCATATCTGTGACCTAATATGCAATTTGACACAGCTGAGCAAAAATTAGCATCTGAGAAAAATCAAAGATACCAAAAATGAATGAAAGACACTTAACACAGTTTGGAAGATCTTATTTATATTTAAAAAAAATAGCATTACATATGGAAGTACAAGATGAGAACTGTCATATTTTTGCTAAAATATGCATCTGAATAAAAGGGCAAATGAGGACTTTTCATCTAATCTGCTTTAATTTTATTCTTACTCTGTCTTTCAAAATATCATCTCTGGTGCTATTATTCAACTTGGAATCTGAGGCTCTATTTTCAAATTCTAAGTGAGTAACTGTTTCCACTGATTTTACACATGCATTAAGATTTAGAGTTACGGAAAGTCACATAGCATAACAATTATACCAATTGTATTTAATGTATTGCATTTTAAAAATGAATTATATGTCCATCATGCTATATTTAGTATGTGCCAGCCATCTTATATAATTGTCAGTGTATTTGATGCTTTCCAACCATATAAAATGCTCCATGGTACCTCAAACACACTCTTGTATCTTAGCATTTACAAAACAAAGTGAGAATTTCCTATATGATATGAGATATGAGATTTTGGTTGTGATTTAAATTAGCTACCTTAGGAGACTGACAAAATTAGTTACAAGCCAAAGAAGATGAATAGACATCAGTTTTCTTATCTTTCAATAGTGTGAATCAAGTGTCTTAACAAAAAACATATAATTCAAAGCAATAATGTTTTGAAGTGATGTGAATGAAAGCAAGAAAGAAATGAATCTACTTTGAAATATGGAATTGACTTGTACTCTAATTCCGCCTCTGCCTTTTAAATTGTTCAATATATTTCCAAGGGGAAAAATAATATTACTTTATATGAAACATAAAAATACTTTATAATTTCCTTTTAAACATGCCTCTGGGTTCCTATTTTACTTGGGAGATCTTTCACATCATTTCTCTAAAGTTACATTGCAGACATGTTTAATACAGTGACATTAAATTGTAATTCATCTGGCTGGTGAGATGGTTCAATGGTTAATGTACTTGCCCTGTAAGCATAAGGAGCTTAGTTAAAATCCTAGAACCCATGTAAAATAGGGTTTGATGGCAAGCATCTTTAATCCTGGTTCTCCCATGACATAAAAGGAAGCAAGATCCCTGGTATTCTGAAGGCTTCCTATCCTAGCATTTATAGTACTGAGTAAGAAACATTGCGCAAGGCAGGAACTTGCACTTCAGACTATTCTATGTGTACCATCTTTCTCAGAAGAAGACACATATATGCAAAATGATGTAAACAAATGCACACAAAAATAAAATTGTAGTTCTTTTGTCTATGTATATATATATACTTTACAAATCTTTCCTAAACAGGAATACACGCAAATGAACTCAGAGTCACATAACTGTTTATAGATCTTATTATAATATTCATGTCAGAAACTAAAAGAAAATTTTAAGTATGTAGAACTAAAATCAACAGTATATCATAAAATATAACCTAAACATGTTATATGGATATTAAGTAATTTAAAATAAGTAAAAAACAATTACATAAATTTTAAATATTTCTACAACTTCTAGATTCACCTGAGTCCAGGTTATTGTTCATAATGTCTTAAAATCAATTAAAAGCGCTACCAGATATCAATAAATTGTGAAGTTCTTTATATTTCAATTATTTAACAATTGAAAATTAGTTTTATAGTCAAAGGGATACAAAGCTTACTTCCAAAGGGCACTGTATCTTTCATCACCTCCATAGAGAGAGAACACAGTTCGCTCTAGGTCAGAAAAGCAATGATTTATTACAACACTGTTACCCACTGAATAGCTTCGGAGTCTCTCATTAAGTGAGACAGTACGGAGAATCATTCACTGATCATTTTACAAGGACTATAACATCGTGTGACTGCTTAGGCAGTTATATAGCAACTTCCAAATCAAGGCAGGCATCAAAATTACTGAATGTAACAAACAATTCACCATGTCAACATGAATAAATGTTTTAGATTTTGACACTATATTTAGTCAAATAAAATAAGGTCCTTTATTCATGAACAAATTTGAAAGGTATTCAAGCAGGACTCCAAAACTATTTCTTCTGAATTATTTGCCTTATTATCTTAATGCCATTTTCATGTCACTTTGTAGTAACTTTGTGGTGGCATAACAAAACAAGAGTACAGTGGCCTGCAAAGGGTAGGGTGAGTACTAGAAACCAACAAATAGTTTATTTAGTCAAGACTTGGTAGATTGGAAGTGGTAGCAAATGCCTGTAATGGTTCCAGAGCAGCATGGTCTATAAAGTCAGACCCTGCCTTCAAAAACAAACAAACAAACAAAAAACAAGGGTTGTGATAGTGGGAATTCACATTACAATCTGATTTTTCAACCCATAAATATGAAATATATGTAAGCTAACATAATATATGGAAGTAAAAAATAATACTTGTTGAAGCTGGGCGGTGGTGGTCCACGCCTTTAATCCCAGCACCCAGGAGGCAGAGCCAGGAGAATCTCTGTGGGTTCGAGGCCAGCCTGGGCTATAGAGTGAATTCAAGGAAAGGCACAAAGCTACGAGAAACCCTGTCTGGAAAACAAACAAACAAACTTGTATAGAGAGGCACAGTTGACAAATTTTGTATATTCAGGGTTGTACAGCCATCAAGTATCCAAAATATTCAGAGGGAAAATGGTCTACACTGAACATGTGCAGACTTTCTTTCTTGTCATTATTCTTGAAGCAATGCACAATTGAAACTATTTACATAGCATTTACATTGTATTCAACCTTATAAATTCTTCAGGTGATTAAATGTATGGGAGAATTTTCAGACAGTCCTTGTGACATTTTATTTAAGGGGCTTAAACGGGCATGCATCCTGATATCCTGGTGCAGAGGGAATTCTTAGAACTGAAATGCATGAAGCCTTCTGATTCATTCTGGCCGAAATGAAAGCTCAATGTGATTCTGGTGACTATAAGCCCACGATACCAGAGAAGAAAAGAACAGCAATAGAAAAAACCAATATTCATTGAAATACAAACTTTCAGGATTTCCAATTAATAGAAATTTTACTAGTTATTTATCCTGTTAAGTTTATATTCTTTTATTTTTTCCAGTTCAGAAGAAAAAAACTCTAAGAAAATTAAACATATAGTTTTAGTAAACAAAAAGTTTTGATTCCTAAAAGTACAATAGAAGATGAATTTTAAAATTCATTTTAAAAATGAAACACTAAGACAAACAGAAATTTTCATTTTTTTTTTAAACTTAAGGGCTCTATTGTGCAACAGGGAGGCACACATTTCATAAGACAGCATCACATATGTTTGTTCTAACAGAGTTTGTTACATTTCTGATGAAAATACTGACTCATGTAACTATTGATGTGGTTGTAAGAAAAAGAGGATTCACATTTTTAAATGAGATCAGTAACTGCTTCTCAAACACTTTCATGCATTTTGTACCCATTCTCACTTTATGTCTCATGTGACATGGCTCTGGATTTGATCCTTCTTAGGGATATACTCCACAGTTGTGATGCTGACAGAAGTTGAAGTCGTAACTCAATTTCAACACTATGTTTGAGTCTATAGACATAAATCTGTGTTTGTAGCACAATGGCTGTCTTGAGATAAAGCATCCAGATACCAAGAGAAAGGATGAGGTACCATTGCGCAGGTGCTTCTGTCTTTCTTGTTACTTTGGGTGTATAGAACACAAACATTCCCGTGTGTGTGTGTGTGTGTGTGTGTGTGTGTGTGTGTGTGTGTGTGTGTGTGTGTCTGTGTGTCTGTGTGTGTGTGTGCATGCATGTAGGGATGGGTATTTTCTGATTGTGTGTGAGAGGGAGACCAAGAAAAGAAAGAGGAGAGAAACAAGTTACTATGCTATATCCTCTACATCACAGCAAGTGATACCTCTCAGTAATAAAGTGATTCACTGTTGAAAGAAATAAATTATTATTATAAATGTAAAACCATATCAAAGAAGGAGACTGTCTCTATAGCTTTAATATGTGTGTTTTGTATCTTAAATGAATGATGGATCACATTAATGGTGTCTATCAAACATTGGCTAGGATAAATACTTGTCTTTGAGAAAAACAGAGGAAAAATTAATACTTACATTAATTGTATGATATAAAATGTAAAATAAACTTTTTTTCATGGTGGCTTTCAAAATATTTACCCAGTGTTGCTAATATAATTGTATTTTATTTTGTATCCATACAGTATTTATAAAGTATATAATGATTTAATTCAGAATACTGCAACATTGAATTCATAGATTCAATCATGCCAGTTTCCTAACGTAACATTTTTAGGAGTCATCTTCCATGCTAATGTATGAATATTTGTACATTATAATCTAGCAGCAACATGACAAAAATAACTGAGCTTTTATTACCCACTTTTAGTATCTATTTCTACTCTTCAGTTTGGAGAAGTGTTGATTGAAGAGTGTTCTCAATATTTAGTGTGTATGAGGTCCCATGCAGGCTACAGATGGCATCTTACCCCCATCCATATGTTTAAAACATCTCCTTCCTTTGGAACTTTTACAGGCACCAAAACAATCATGAAGAAAAGTAATCTTTAAATTTTAATTTTATCAAAATAAACCAGATCTTTTTGTATAAAACTTTTGCCAGCCACAGATTTTCTTCAACAGACATCAAGTAAAGCACACTTATAAAGGCCAAAAAAAAAAGACTGATAAGCATACATTTAACCTATAGGATAGAGTAAATTATCTTTGTTGGGGCTATAACACTTTTGTTGATATATCTAGTCTCTAGAACAGTTAAATACTTTTCATATAACTTCAGCCTGTTTTCTACAAGTATTTGGATCTTAGTTTCTACTTACTATGTGGTATATTATTTATGCTATATTTTAAATTTGTGAACATATCTTGAATAAATACATGCTTTTAAGTATGTATATTTAATTATTTTAAGCATTCACATCACACACAAATACATTCACATATATGTGGATATTTTTTGTTAAAAAACTAATTAATGGTTGTAATGGATAGACATCCCAGCATTGGCCTGGAAGTTCCAACCCCCATTGAGGCTTCGGTAATGGTCACACCCACAAGGCGGGGCAGAGGAGGAAGCGGAAAACAAAGGATCGGGAAGGACTCACTCTCTTGGTTCCGGGACGCGGGACACAAGAGGTGAACCGAACAGAGTTCTCCAGTGAACGCCGCCGGACTACCCTATTCCTTTGCCAGACTCTGCGACCTACCCCTTCATTTGTAAGTTACCCCACAAAATAAACTTCCCTTTTAACTACATGGAATGGCCTTAATAATTTCACCAATATCTGGCGCCCAACGTGGGGCACGAAGTGAGTCCTTCCCAATCCTTTGTTTTCCGCTTCCTCCTCTGCCCCGCCTTGTGGGTGTGACCATTACCGAAGCCTCAATGGGGGTTGGAACTTCCAGGCCAATGCTGGGATGTCTATCCATTACATCTGGTTTTATTTTTATATGTGAAATTAGTAAATATTTTCCCTTTAGTATGATATCATTATTTTTTTCTGAGACAAGGACTCTTGGTATTTCCTTTGCTGGCCTGGCACATGCTATATAGACCACGCTAGACCTCAGCTTGCAGATTCCTGCCTACCACTGCCTCCCAGTTTTGAGATTAATGGCATCCACCACCATGCCTGACCTTAATAAACTTTGAGAAAGAGAAGATCTGAGTTATACCTCTGCCTTTTCTTGTTCAAGATCTCATCCAGGATTTCCTGATTACTATTTTGCTTGCACACTTGATCAGAATGCACTCTTTATTTTAGGCTGACATGAGTAACAATTTTGTTAAGCTCCTAATGTAACATAGAGTATCAAACTTGAATCTGTGGAAATGATATTAGATGAGGAATTACTCATCAGATATATATTTAGCTAAGATTACATGAATGTGAGCATAAAACATTCATAATACAAACATAACTTCAAAAAATAAAACTTTTTTTTTTATTTTTGTAAGTCACATTCACAAGTGATAAGTTGAACTTCATTTTTTCTGTTATTTGAGAAACAGAAAAAAATTTGTTAGGACCCTAAGGATTAAGATCTATTTGGGTAAGTACCATATTTTATAGGATATAATTTCAAAGATAGTTCAAGAAAAAGGAGGCCTTGATCAGTTTAGACTTTATTATCTATTAAAATTCATACTACTAACAACTTGAACAGGTTCTTCTAAATAAATTTAATATAATCAGGTCTGTATTGAAGCATACAAAGGACTAGTTATTTGAGTCATAATTTTAGCAGTAAAAATTAGCACAGCTCTGTCAAGTTCTGAAATGCATAAGAGTAAATGTGGATCAGAAGCATGTACAAGGATTATAGACAGGAAGAATTATGCCTAGAGATATATTTAACTCTTGCTACAAAATATTCTTACTTGCCTCTGGTATTTTTCATAACTAGACTAGTGAACCATGAGGCAATTATGGTTGAAGAAAAAGCCTTATTCAGCACCAGCAGCAGTTGCACCAGCTAGATGATCTGCCAAGCCACTAGAGCCATGGACTTTGAATTTCTGGCAGTGGCCACTATGTTAACACCATTGCTGATAGCAGTACAAGCAAGGCAGAAATTTCCAAACATTGAGCTGAAGTGATAGATGTTGCTTTAAAAGCACAGAAGAAATAAATGAAGGAAGGAAGGAAAGAAAACAGCTTCTGAAACTTGACTTATTTCTTACTCTCCTACTGCCAAATACTGCCAAGGTGGCCACGGGAGCTGTCACCACTGGAGAGACAGACAAGCTTGTGGAAGATTTGGAAGGAAGGAAAAGTCAAGGCTGAAAAGGAAAACAAAGTTAGCCAAGGCAAATGCTAAACTGTGCAATTACTAGCACAAATGCCTTCCCTTTCTTCTCATTGAAGCATTTCTTCTATTCCTTCCCATTTCCTCTCAGAGCAATGCTCATATAATACAGCAGTTCAAATAGCCTTATGTGTAAAATATTCACTTTTTTCCAGTTGACTTTTTAATTCATTTTTATAATTATTTATTCTAGGTTTTGAGATTGTGATATTATCACATCATTTTCTTCTTCCCTTCCTTCCTCAAACCTTCTAATTTATCTCTCCTCTTTCCAAATTCATAGTCTCTTTTCTTATTAATTGTAGTTATATACATGTATTTATAGGATACACACACACACTATATATAGGCTTCCTATATACGTTTTTTCAGGACTGACCATTTGGTGTTGAATAATCAGTTTGTGTGCTATTTCCTGGAGAGGAAAAACTGTCTCTCCAGCTCCTAAAATTTCAAAGTGCATGGAGAAATCCCAGGAGGCATCAACCATACACAAAATAGTTAAACTCCCTGTCACAGACCTGGAAAGATGGCTCAGCAGTGAAGAACACATGTTGCTCTTTTATAGAGTCCAGTCTATTCCTGGCACCCTAATGGCAGTTTGTGTGTGTAACACTAGTTCCTGGAGATCAGGAGACAGACACCATGTATGCACATGGCACACATATATACATCCATTAAGGAAAAACACTCATATACCTAAAATAAAATAAACCTTAAAAAGAAAACTGAAACATACAGAAATTACATGGCTGTTACTCATTGTCTTAAGTGGTAATTCTACAGCTGTGAAGAGACACAATGACCACAGCAACTCTTATAAAAGTAAACCATTTAGTTGTGGTGGCTTACGTTTTCAGAGCTTTAGTCCATTATCATCATAGTGCGACATGGCAGCATGAAGGCAGACATGGTGCTGGAGAAGCAGCCAAGTGTCCTACATCTTGACTTGTAGGACACAAGAGGTGGTCTCTCTCACTGGGCATTTCTTGAGCATATATGAGATCTCAAAGCTCACCTCCACAGTAACACACTTCCTCCAATAACGTAATACCTCCTCCAATAAGGCCACATCTCCTAATAGTGCCACTCCTTTTGGGGGCCATTTTCTTTCAAACCTCCACACTTATGAATCTAACTTAAAAGCAAACACCAAAAGTAAATATAATGCCACATTTTCTTAAAATTATTTATGCCTTTAGCTGTTATTGAATTAGTATCTGTCCATGATCATGTGAAGAAGTATTTCCGTTAAATTCTAAACTCATTGCTACTACTTCCAGTTTAAACATCTAATATTCCTTTCTGTTGTATTCTTTTTTTAGACGTACACAAATACACAAAAATATTAAATTGAAATAGCTCTTCCTCAATGTCACCATCTTTCATGTTTAACATGAGATAGTTTGGTGTTCAAGAATGAGAGTTTTACCTTATAGGGGATAAAAAATATTAAATTTGTTTCATTATTGTCACAAAATATATCATCCAATTTAATAATTTATTGGGTAAATGGAGGTCTCACTTCTTAAAATATAGTCAAATCAAGAGGAATAATTACAATTCTTTTTCAAATAAGTATATACTTTTGTTGAGCAGAATCTCTATAAGGATGGAAACTTGACACACGTGTGTGTCAATGCCATATATATCTGAATATGTATATTTATATACAGGTGTTGGAAAGAGAGCTATGAAAACCTAATTGTTCATTCATTTGTTAAAAATAAAATACATTTGTCTTCTTTGGGACAATTCATCATGTACTAAAAATTTTTAAGTAAATAACTTTAGGCACTGAGATCTTATGATTATTTAAAAGTCTGCTTAAGTTTACTGACTGCTTTTGTTCAGTAATGTCAGTCCTGCAAATTAAAATTAAGCAAGAAGCATGAAGGAGGACAACCCTTTTATAAGAATAGAGTAACTGTCAAAGGAAATGTAAAATTCGTGTTTTGACTTTGATGCAGATTATAAGCGAGCTTGAGAGGGTTAGAAAGTTCAAGACATGCCCACGAAAGTAGGTCAGAAGAGCAATGAAAGCCTACTCATTCTCTCACACCACAGGCTCATCTATTATGAATTGTTGGAAAGCAATATGGAATCAAGATAATCTTACTAGGAATCTCAGAAAATTTCTCAAGGTGGTAAAACTTAAAATTACAACAGTAGTATCTACTTTCAATGAAAAGATACTACATTTTCTTTGTTAATACTGGTATTTAAACAGCCAAGCCCCCAAAAAAATGGTAAATATTTGAGAGTGCCAATAAAATATTACAAAGCCTTGATTTCATTACATCATTCACTGTTTCTGCATATCACTCACCCAGAGACTTGTTCAGATGTAAAGATGCCATGGTCTTCATTTTATCAGTCCTTGCAAGTATTTGCAGTATAGACATATCTGATATGGGATTCATATTAAGAGAGTTAACATAAATGATGGCTTGTGTGTTATCCTTCTCTTTTCAGTTTTCTTGAGCTCTGATTACAGCACCATAGAGCAATATTTAGTGTACTAAGAGGGATGTAGATCGTTGGAGGAACATGAGTGCCATTCTACTCTGGCAACCTGAGTTTGATTCCTGGACCAAACCTAATGGTTGAAGAAGAAGCCAACTCCACAAAGTTGTTCTCTGAACCCCCTTGTACCCAATAGTTCTACTAATGACAAAAGTTAAAAAAAAAAAAAACACTTTTGAATTAAATTTAATGAAACTTTGCTTTGCTTTATTTATTATTCTGCTCAGTTCATCAATTGAAAGTGACACTATATTATCACATGGGAAAATAAAATTTCCCATGTAAGGAAGCTATTAAACAATACAGCTATACTTTTAGAAGTAAAAGCCATCTACCAAATGAGGTTAATAATTCATTGAAGCCATAGAATTACTTTGGATTAAGAAAACAACACTAAATTAAGTTTACTCATAGCTGATGCACATCTGGCAGACTATCTACAATAAATCAGCCTATGCTGTTAGTCATCTTGTGGAGCTGAGTGAATTGAGAACTTGGTAGGAACTCAATTAGGCACCAGTCTTGAGTCTCTTATGACTCAGGAGAGTATGCTACATACTGCAAAAACTGGACATTTGACAGCAAAACTGTAACTGGACTAAAGCTGGGCAATGGGACTGAGCATATCCATCGATACTGCTCACTTGTAAGACAATGAGCACAGAAATAAAAGACACACTGGTGTTTTTCTATCCAAGGATATAAAAGTGATCATTCCATATGTATTTATTGTCACATAGAACATTTAGGAATAAGTCATGTTTTTTAAAGCTACATCTAATTATGACTATAACAAAAGAAAAAATATTTAAGATATGGAATCACAAAATTAACCCTTTAAATAAAAATATAAAGGATTTTAATAGGGCTAATATGTTTTAGTCTCAGTGCATGATCAATACTGTGTTTGAGTTACTGTGTGATGCATATTTCAGGAAAGCTACAAACCACTAGTTTCCTTTCAGTTCAGTATGTAAGAAAGCAAAGCAGTAACATAAAGTTCATAAAAAGGACTATATTAGATATAAGTACTCCTTTTCATTTTATCATGTAATCTTTAGGTTTGTATGAAATCTTAAAGAAAAGTTCAGATGTATACATGAATACCAGAAACCCTAATGGTATTTCTCACTTTTCTAGGAATTTAAATTTTAAGTCTCTGAGTCTGGTTCTTTCCTTAGTATGGAGCTACAGAAAATGGAAACAACCATTAAAACATAGAACTAAAAATGAGTAAGTGCAGGGCACTCCTGATTTGCATAGTTGGCAGTTAATAACAGAAAATGAAGCAAAGAAGCTGAAGAATTTTGCATCAGAGATTAATCTAGCCCAAATACATCCATGCATGGTGATCGACATAACCTTAAATAATGATCCAGGATTCTTCAGCTAAAGGAAATTTTCCAATTCCTCAGACTGGTTTTTTGGACCCGAAGAAGCTGGAATGAGGTGAATCACAGAACCTTTGTAATTATTCAAGTACCAAATTTGTCCAAGAATATTGAACAATGTTCTCTTAATTCTTTTTAAATTGATTATGATTTTATTTTTTGTAGATTTCATGTATGATTATTATATTTGCTTAATTCCCTACCTTCTCCAACTCCTCCTATGAAATTCCTTTGACATTTTCAAATTCACAATCTCTATTTATTATTGTTGCAAAAACATACATTATATATGTGCTGCCTATCTATCATCTATCTATCTATGATCAATCATCTATCCAATCTATTGAGTCTGTTAAGTGCTACTCCTATGTACATGTTTTAGGGCTAACCACTTGGGATTATGTAGCCTGTCAGGGAGTACTTTCCTGGGGAAAAATGCGTCTCTTTCTCTCAGGGGCCATTGACTATCTATAGCTCTTCATCTAGTGGTGGGGTTTGTGAAACTTACCCCATTCACAATGACAGATAATTTGCTAGTAACTCATGAAGGTCATCTGCAGGCTACCACATTGTTGAGACTATAGTTACATCTTCTCAATCATGACTACAAGATACTATGTAGTACAAGTGTTTTGGGCCTCTGGCTATCAATTCTTTTATCAACATTTAAACTTTAATTTCTGTAACTTTCAAAATAAAAGTCGATGACATTTTAGGATTAGTAAGTGTCTTTTCTTAATATTTACACTAGCTAGCCCACTTAAACTGAATTAAAATATTACTTGAGTGTTCATTTGAGTAATTATACAGTACAAGCAACTCCTCATTCTCATATAACATTTAAAAATTTTGACAAGTATACATACTATAAAAGCATAGTTGCAAGATTTTGACAACTTACCAAATTTCTTCTTCTACATTTTTACTGTACCATTAGTAATTGTCATGGAATTATATTTATATGTCTATTTCTAGGATATTTAATCATTAGAAATTTTAGTGTATATTTATTCTAATTTCTATATTTTTATAAACTAGAATGAAGTACTGATATATTACAAATTATGGGGAAAATATGAGTTTTATTCAGTTCAAGTTTATAAAGAGAAGATGTAAATGACTTTAGGATAATAAAATGTAACTCATCTGGTGTTTGAGTTGTCTCAATGGGTAAAAAGTTTTTGTCACATAATGACAAGGACCTGAATTTTATACCCAGCACCTACATAAAAAACTAAGCATGTAGAGCACTTTTATAGTCAATCTATGGGAGCTGTGAAGACAAGAGGATAATCATGTCTCTCTGACTAAGCATTCTAAATGAATTGATTAACTTCAGATTCAGTGAAACATATATATATATATATATATATATATATATATATATATATATATATATATATATACACACACATATATATATATATGTATATTAAAACCATTGAGAGGCCTGATGTTTCCCCTGAATTCCAAATGTAGTTTACTTGCACACACATGAAAACATATGCATGCACCACAGCCATACAAAACTAAAATAAATAAAACACCTCACTTCAGGAATAACTTTTTAAAATATAGATTTTGAGAGTTCTGGACTCTACATCAAATGAATATTTGATATAAAAGCAGTGAATTATAGCATAGGAAAAAAAAAGCCTTGAAATTTCTGTACAGACCCAGGGCATGTAGCTCAGAGCTTCATGAAGCATAGATCTAACATATGCAAATTGATGGTATCTCTGAAGTTTGTAAGAGCCAGACACTACAAGTAAATACAATTAGCCATCTTAATAGCATTTCTTATTGCAGATGGTACGATGCCAATTTGATCATACCTCACAGAGTTCTTCAGTTTATGCTCATGGATATCAGTGTTTACAATTGCTTTCAGAGATGTTTAGCTTCATAACTTGCTCATAAATTTCCAACTTGTTCTAGGAGAGAGAGAAAATACTGTGAAATGAAATTTAAAGCCAATTTTAGGTTATTTTCATTAACTATCTAAGGAAGGCTTCAGATTTTTTTAAGAGAATGATATTTATTGTACCATCTTCTGTGTACATAGGAGGAAGAATATAATGTGGCATTTGCTAATAGTGTCTGTCAAAGGAATGCAGCATCTGCAGCATAAACCTATCATATAAATTATGTCAGTTATTAATGATATAAATGATACCATTTTAGAGCAAAAAAAACTTTTATTTTAAGGAAATTTATTAAATTTGATGGATGTCAAATTTTTGGCGGGTTTGTTTGTTTGTTTGTTTGCTTTTTGAGACAGGGTTTATCTGTGTAGTTTTTGTGCCTGTCCTTGTCCTTACTCTGTAGCCCAGGCTGGCCTCAAACTCACAGAGATCTGCCTGGCTCTGCCTACAGAGTTCTGGGATTAAAGGCGCGCACCACCATAGATCCTTAGCTTTTACAAATCCTCATCAGTCTTTGTAAATCAGACCTCATGTTCCGTAAAGAGATAAAATATAATACAGGTTATTGCCAGCTACCTTAAGCACAAATGTATAAATTTTTCTGCCCTAAAAATCTCTCCTCGGATTTCAGATAGTGATGGTAAAATGTTCCTACTTTTGAAAATCTAAAGAGAACAGGTACTGAGATGTGTTCAGCAGAGTATTAAAGAAAACTGAATGTTTGCCTTAGAACTTTATAATTACTTTACATTTAAGTCATTCCTCAATCCTTCTTGTGAATGTATATAATACTTTTATGTTATTTTGGAAATGAAGAGGGAGATGTATGTGGACAGAATGTATCCACAGTGTTCAATTCTAATGTGAAAACTTGATGTGAGAAATCGGTTCCACTTGTTGAGCAGTCTATGAGTAAAGCAGGGATAGAACTGCCTACTGTTTAGACTCATAATACAGTGATTGGGTATGTCTTGTATATTGGGAATCTTTGCTTTACTATTTTAAAAAATAATATAGAATTCTAGGATATTCTTTGGCAGATAGTGTCTAGTGCCACAAACCTGAAAATCAATAAAACTTGTTTTGGGGTAACAAAGGACTCTTTGAAATTTGTCTTTTGCATCATTATCCAGTGAAAATTGAAGCCCAATACCTATGGTGGGACCCCTTGTACAACCTTTATGCAAGGGGTGGGGCTTGGACTTCCCTCAACTGAGTGTAGGGTGCTTTACTGAATCCCTGTGGGAGGCCTTACCTTGTTGGAGGAGGGAACCAGGGTGGGTGGGTTGAGGAGTGGAGGCTGGGAGGCAGAAGGAGTGAAGAAAGGGGGATCAGTGGTTGGTATGAAAATGAATAAAAAAATCTTAATAAAAATAAGAGAAATCTTGGGAAAAAAGCAAAATGTTCCTAAGTTTGTGTGTAAGTCCAACCATATTTGATTTGGAGTAGTAAGATTGCAGCTAAGGAAGGGAGAGTTACATGAAAACAGTATACTTGAGTATCGTTTTATTACCATATAAGAAAATACTAGTGATTAGCAGCACAATTGTTGTTACCAACATCCTTATTACCTATGTCAACTAGATAATATGTAAGATTATAAATGGAGATATTGCTGAGGCTTTCCATGTTTCTGTTTTTTCCATCTACCATACTAGTCATCTACCATATGAGTAGGTTCCAATCTCTGTTTTGTTTGTATCATTCTGCAAAATAATTGGGCACACATTCTACATTGTATATAAAATTCTCCTTTTAGACACAAATCTAGATAGTAGGACTAAACTCATAAGTACTTTTCTGAGTGAATTTTATGTAAGTTTCCTCAAATTTATTTTTCTAGTTGGGTTGCAAAATTTAGAGAAATAGAATCATGGCCTTTGAGTCTGACATTTATGAAATTTTGATTTATATTTCTCCAAACCTGTTTTCTTGTATGCTGAAAGTTTGTAGGTCTCTTATCTGTGGAACTGGTGTATGTGTGTGTGTGTGTGTGTGTGTGTGTGTGTGTGTGTGTGTGTGTGCGTGCGCGTGCAGAAGGCCGTGGCTGTATACAGCAGGTGACAACAAATGTTTGTCAAGTCAACTCACCAGACGTATAACTCCCTGATGGGAGCCCTACCTGGCAAAGCCATGGGGTCACTGACTGTGGAAACTGGTTGTTTTCTGTCTGTAACTTTCTCAGGTGCCACTGCTATGCCTCCCTAAGAAGAACAGTTGTAGGGAACTTTCCATAGCCCATTGGTAGTGTTTTTTATATCTTTGAGCACACTCATAGTTGTGGATGATCAGGTTATGATTTCTCTTGAAGCTGTATAATTCTGATGTATAGAAATAATACCAGGATATTCTTCTATATTGACTCAGGGAAGTAACAGTATTCTCAGTCTTAAAAACAGTCTTCTACATATTTTGCATAGATCTTAGAACAAATCCAAAACAGACAAAGCTGACCCTACGAGAATATACACAAAGACAAATTCATGGGTGTTGTTTATTGCTACATCAAGGCAATGCTGTTTACATTGAGGTATAGCTCTTTGCAGTAGCTCTCTTTCTTCATGTACCCTGACCACTCAAGGTTCAGTCAATATTTTACTGTCTGGAACCCCACACCAACTTAGAGCTACATGCATGGATCAATGTGACATTACTAGCCTAAGAGAAGCTGCTAGTTAGAGGAGCTGTGCTTAGGAACTGTATAAAGGGTTATATAGTGAGAGAGCTATTTAAATGAGATGTTCATCTGTGACTGTGTGGAGGCAAGGAAGATGAAGCTGTATAGTAAAGAGATGTAGAAGAGAAATGTATGTAAAAGACAGATGTGTAGACATGTAAAAACAGATGTAACTGTGTATGTAGAGATGTATGGCCATATGTATGTAAAAAAAGACACGTAGCTGTATGTATAGAATGTAGTAGTGTGGAGATGTGCATATGTGTGGAAAGAGTCGAAGACAATTCTTAAGTTGAAGTAAAAGAGAAGGTTATCATCAGAAAGCATATGTGTTTCCTTATTTTACTTTTCACATAGATAGAAGCTTATTTCTAAATATCCTGAGATAGAAAAAGTCTAGCCTTTAGATAGAAATTTTTTCCCTAATCCCTAGCTAATCTGTGGTCTTCTATTCTCAACCCTGGAGCAGTTCAGAGGGCTGACCTCTCCTGGTCTGTGATGTGTGTCTAAGACATCTAATCTATTGTTTTTAATTATTGGTGATTCTTTGTCCATATATCAATGTTGTAAATTTATGGATTAACGACCATTGCACATATGATTCTTACAACAGTGTTGACTATATTTTTTTTCATACCATGGTGATTAGCTCATTTCATAGTTATCTTCCTTACAGGACTTGTTGTCTCTTGTATGGAGATGTTTGCAAGCCACAGATCATTTCTACTGTACACTGGAAATATGATTGGTTTTACACTAGGCATTAATTATAAAAGGTCACTTTATTAGAACATCATTAAGTTTGTCATATGAATCTTCATTGTATAGAGTTTCAAATAAAATAAGACTAGAAAAAGCTTTTAAGATTATGTAAACAGGCATACATACATTTAAATGTGTGTGTGTGTGTGTGTGTGTGTGTGTGTGTGTGTGTGTGTGTATGAACCATTTCTGTTAAGGAAATATTTTATTTCACTTTTTAATTTTTTACTGGTTAGGGCTGAACTCAGGACTTTGTCAAGTACTCTCCCACTGAGATAAATCCCCAATCTTAGTAAAAATAATTTTTTCTTTTATTAAGGAAATTTTTAATTCATTTTACAGATCACTCTCTCCTCCTCCTTCCACCCCTCCTGCTTTCTCCCCCACCCCAGCCCACCTTCATTCCTTCCTCCAACAAGGCAAGGTCTCCCATGGGGAGTCTGCAGAGACCGGTCCATTCAGTAGAGGCAGGTCCAAGCCCCTGTATCAAGGCTAAACAAGGTGTCCCAACCATAGGTAATGGGTTCCAAAAAGCCAGCTCATGCACCAGGGATGGATCCTGATCCTAATTCCAGGGGGTCCCTTAATCGGATCAAGCTACACAACTCTCTCGCTTATTGCGAGGGCCTATATTTTAACTGAAAATATCTCTTTGCAGAATTAGAAAGTTATTGCTTTTAACCAAAGGCAACAAGAGCTTATTTCACTATCTCAACCAAAGTAATGTAACTTATAATTGTATGCTTCTTGAGTTCTCTTCTTTTATATATATTGAAAGCCTCTCCAGTTATGGCCGAGGCAGTATTCAAATTTGAAACCTTCCTTCTTTAATCTCTGAAATGCTGGAATTGTGGCTATTTGCAATGATGTCCAGCTAATATCTCTGATTTTAATGATTACATTTATATTTTCTGTGACCACTATAATATAACGAAAAACATAAGACTAGAAATATAATGAATATTAATCCAGGCTTTGATTTTAGGTGGTAATGTTTCTTTAGCTTGTTGAGTATTATAAAATGAAGTCTCCAGATTAATGAGCAGAGCTAAGATACTAAAGAAAAGCTATATTTTTGATAGCTCGAAGACATTCTTTATGTCAACCTTACATTGTATCTTGGTTTACCCAAACTAGAATGTCTGTGCTTACTCATAATTAATAACTTTCAATTGCTGTCCTTATGCCATGTCTACTGACAAGGACAAGATTCCAATATTCCCCTCACATCATAGGAGCCAATTAAGTTTATTGTACTAACATATACAGAAATAACTTCTTTGTTTAAAACTCGTTTTCTACTATTCCCAGCTGTCTAGAATAGTGGTAAAATATTTCAGATTTTGCCCACTATACATTTTCTTCAAAGAATCCAAGGCATTTCTCTACTTAGCCCTCTGCTCATCCTTTCTTCTCATTTCCTAAACTATGAACATCTCCACTTTGAAACCAACCACATTTTTCGTTCGCAGTCTGGACAAATGTGTTAGGCGTGGACAGCACTTAATCTTGCCACTAGTGATGGAAAATTGGGTCTTGATGCTTACCACTGTCACTCAAAGCTTAATCACAAACAAGGGAAGTTCATCTCTGTGTCTAATTATTGTACCCTTGGTTGAAAACTGCAAAAGTAGTGAAAAAACATGGATTTTAGCTGCGAATGAGGATTTCAGTCTGGAAGTATACTTTGCCCAAATCAAAGAGTATATTTTCAGTCTCCTCACCCTCAGTGCATTACAGTTTTCCAATTCTGAGAGATGATGAATACTCACAGGCAGCTCTTCCTCTTGTGTCCTTGTTGGGGGAATGTCTTTCTGTACGTGCAAATATGTGTTGCTCTGATTGGTTGATAAATAAAGCCACTTGGACTATGGCAAGGCAGCTTAGAGGCAGGCCAGGCGGGGAATTCAAAGAGAGAGACATGAAGAAGGAGGGGAGAGACTCAAGCGAGCCACCCAAGGAGCAACATGTAATGGGACGCAGGTAAAGCCACAGAACATGTGGTGATATATAGATTAATAGTTATGGGCTAATTTAAGATATAAGAGCTAGCTAGCAAAAAAACTTGAGCCATGCCCATGCACTTATAATTAATACAAGCCTCTGTGTGTTTACTTGGGGGATGCAAGTGGGAGAGATTGGTCCCAACCACCCAGAACACAGGAAATCTTTTGACTACATGTCCTTAGGAGATGATCACAGAAACCATCTGTCCCCTGAATCTAAACCATGCACATGTCGGCAATATGTTTTATTTTCATGTCATTCTTTGTCTTTAAAGACCTACTATCTCCTTTGGAAGCATAGAAATATTCAACTGTACCCAAAACAAAACTCCAACTTGGTATAATGTGTGGTAGAAAATACACACTTAGTAAACACATTTGCACATGCAAGAATTTCTTTTTTATTCTGAATGGGTACTGTGAAATTGTCCATCTTTCATACTTTCTATTCAAAGGAAATGCTAACTTGTGCCAAACCAGACAACTTCAAAACTTATTTCTTCAATGGAAATCCATGGCCCTAGCTGGGTCCTACTAATGACTCGGCATACCATCACTTTCGGGTTTTAAATCACACCCATACATGACCAGAGATCAAAACAAAATGGTCTTTGAACATTTCTAGCTCCACTTCTTTCGTTTCTAGTTTTGATGTTGAGTTCCTTTAGAGCATGGGAAGTGTAGTGGATAGCCTGAAAGGTCTCCGATGACACCATGGCCCAGATGATCCAACATCCAAAATGGTTTCAAGGCTACTGGCTCAGAGGTTTACCCTCATGGACTACTCCATAATCCTAAAATTTTCTTTGTGTCCCCATAAGATACAGTGCCCCCCTCCAACAGGAAGTAGTAAGAAAAACTACGCCCACATTCCCAAAATTATCAAGCTGGCTTTAGAGATGGAATTGGCTCACTCCTTCTCTAAACCCAGGCATATTGCTAAAAGAAAAGGTTAAGAGATTCTTGTGTCCCAAATCAGAAGAGCCCTCTGGTATGGGACAGAGAAAAACCAATATTTTTCTTTAAAGCAGTTTGATTATAAATGAGATCTCTTTCTAAAGAAGAAAAGGGAATATGATACAGATATAATAGGATGAAAGGGTAGATTAAGGAACTTACTTCTAAAGAGCAACAACTTGTTTAAAATGTTTTACATTGGTATAGATTTTAGTCTATTGATACTTAAAGTTAATTTTGTTATACTGTGTGTATATTTCTAATCGTGTTTAAGGTATTACGTTTGTATAGCTCATTTTAAATTGAAATGGATAATTAAAAATAGATTAATAATTAGTCATCTATGATAATCATACTCGTAGCCATGTTTGTTATGTCTTCTAGATATACATAGACATATTTCAGATAGATAGGTAATCTTCAAATACTTCAAAGACCTACAAAATATGGCATTTAAAATACTTTTAAAATTTAGACTTTCTGGACAGTGAGACATGTCTGCTCCTGGCAGCACCAATTTACTTCACAGAGGAGGATGGGCATTGAAGACACTTCATATGGAGTTTATCTTCACCTTGGCAAAAATAGCCATTTGGGCAAGAAACTGTTCTTGCCTGGACTGCTTGATCAAGTGGACATGCAGGACTCATAGAAAGGTAACCACTGAACTTTGCTTTCAGAATGGTTCTTCAGGTTCCTGCTTCACAGAAGAAACTGTCAGACATTCTACAGGATACTGAGAGAAGTGACCTTGAGACTCTAGCCTTGTGGGCTGAAGACGGATACCCCAACTTTACAGAGGAACATTGGGTGACTGTCCAGGCTGCCAGCTATCTCTGTCTACCCTGCAAGACTCCCAAAAGTTGCTTGCATCATTCTCCCGTTTCTCAGATAATATTATATCCTTCTGAGGTCTTTGATGTGGTTGAAGACTAGATAGTTATAATTTCCTCAGTTATGATAAAAGATACGTTAGATATAAAACCTTAGACTCATAAATATAAGATAGATAGGATATCTTCTTTAATATTGTAACTGTAATTCTTGCTTGGTAATTGTTTTGTCATATGTAATTGTACTATGTAAAAGTTAAAACCTTCCTTAAAAAAAAGAAAAGGGGAAGTGCTGTGGATATCGCTCTGTGTAAATAAAGTTCTGATTGGCCAGTGGCCAGGCAGGAAGTATAGGCAGGACAAGAGAGAAGAGAATTCTGGGAAGTAGAAGGCTGGGGAGACACCACCAGCTGCTGCCATGAGAAGCAACATGTAAAGATACTGGTAAGCCGCAAGCCATGTGGCAAAGTATAGATAAGCAGAAATGGGTTAATTTAAGATAGAAAAAGTAGATAACAAGAAGCCTGCCACAGCCATACAGTTTGTAAACAATGTAAGTTTCTGTGTGCTTTCTTGGTTGGGTCTGAGCGACTGTGGGACTGGCGGGTAAGAGAGATTTGTCCTGACTGGGCCAGGCAGGAAAACTCCAACTACAGGGAAGTGTCTGTATAAAAAATGGCATTTACTAATAGAACTTTGTATGGTTGTATTAATAATGAATCATGTGAAACCAACTAATAAGACTTCTCAGATTCTCAGTTTTTAAAATGCCAAGTTAGATGTTACAGAGACCACTTATGTGAGCACAAACACAGTTCTTTTCAGCGGTTATTTCCTTAACGGAAATATCTTAACTGGTGTTTTAATTGTTTGCCACCAGAGGCAGGCAAGGCTGTCACCTAGTGTCTGGACCTCAGAACTGCAGACATAACGCCCTCAAACCTGAGAAAAAGTGCAGCTCCTCAAGCACACAAACCAATTTGAGGAATAAAAGATCTAGCAATTACCAGGTAACATCAAATGTGAACACCTTTTTCATGTCCTATTGCACTTCCGAGTCTCAAATGTTTTCAAAGATGAGTTTAAAGAAGTCCTTCCTCAGCACATGAATTATGAACCAAAGGCTGTGGAGCCCCCAGGTGGATCAGGCCCTCTGGATAAGTGAGACAATTGAATAGCTTGAACTGTTTGGGAGGCACCCAGGCTGTGGGAACGGGACCTGTCCTTAGTGCATGAGCTGGCTGTTTGGAACCTTGGGCTTACACAGGGACACTTTGCTCAGCCTGGAAGGAGGGGACTGGACCTGCCTGTACTGAATCCACCAGGTTGAAATGAATCCCCAGGGGAGTCTTGGCCCTGGAGGAGATGGGAATGGAGGGGAGGGGCTGGGGGGAAGGTGGGCCCAGGGGTGGGAGGGGGGAGGACAGGGGAACCCATGGCTGATGTGTAAAATTAAAACACAAATATAATAATAATTTTTTAAAAAGGAAAAAAAAAGTCCATCCTCAAACTTACATTACAATGGTGTTATGATTCTCTCACACACACACACGCACACACACAAGCACACAGACACACACAAAAAAAACACACACTCCAAGTAACCCAGATATGTAACTCATAACCAGGAACTAATTTTCCTGTGTTGAAGTACATTTTTTAAATAAAATTCGAGTGACATTATCACTTTTAAATTTACTCTCCTAAACTTTCAAATTGAGGAGTTGCCAACCCTATTTTGTTTCATACTTTCTTACAAAGATATATTTTTCTACACACACCAATGTTTTGAAAAGGTCTGATGTAACTCTCTGGTCATTCAACTGTCAGAAAACTATTAATTTCAGCTGACTGACAACTATTTAAGTAGGTTATACCACTCTTCTCTTTGGTTCTCTCTTCATATGGAAAACAACGTTCATTGTATTTTAAAAATAGATGATAAGTATTTAGCAAGAGCCACCAAAACAAGCAGGACTGAAAGGAAAATACTGGGAAACATTTTAATCAAGGTTCACAATGACGAAACTCTGTTACATGAAATAACTCTGGAAGATGTTTCTCTTTATCACTCCTGTGGTTTATAATAAAATAAATATACTTAATCATAGTAGTTTATCAATAGTGACTCTGTTTTTAGACTTGTAGTGAGTTATATAATTTACATTGTAGATTGATTTTTTTCATAAAATACTTATACTCTGGAATATTTTATCTGCATGCAAAAATGTATGTATGAGGATTTTTAAAAATATCATTAAGTACTTTAATTTAGCACTCGAATCTGTGAACTATATTTTAAACAAAATTTTGATTTATTTTAGTAATCACATACCATTTTGGTTACATTTGACATTGCAATGTCAAAATGGTTGACAGAAGTAATTCCCTGGGTGAAGGGTGGGGGTTGGGGGGACTATTTGGGCTTACAGTTTGAAGGGCAACATTCTGTCATAGCAGGACAAACGATAGTGGCTGGATTAGAAGGTCAAGGGCTTCTCACACTGCCTCACAATCAGGAAGCACAGAATCAACAGGAAGTGTGGCCAGTCTATACAGCCTCAAGATCTGTCCAGAATGAACTACTTTTTCCTGTAAAGCTCCACCTTCTAGAGGATTAGGAACCATCCCAAATAGCACCACTAAATGAACCTGTGGGTACTGTTTTTCATCCAGACCACAGCATATATCCTGTACCCATTCTTTCATATTATCCTGTGTGGGAACAGATCACTAGGGAACACTTTTAGGGAAACCTTGTCTATTGTGTACAGGGATTACATGTTCTGCTTAGTCTCCCACATTCAAGGCTTCCATTTCACTGAGATACCCTTCTCAAACATTAAAGGATCAGAACAAGCTTCTCTGTTCATCCCTTCACATTTTGACTATTTGTAGATTTCATATTTGGAAAGGTGCCAAGATTACACTGAAATATGTATTGTTGATGACATCAAAGCTTAAAAACATCAATAAGAACCCTAGGGTTTGTGCTGCATGGTAAGTCAGGTGGTATTGTAGTCACACTCTGTCTTATGCCATTGCAAGGAATAGATGGCTTGTAATTTTTATTCCATATTTAGATTAGGTGTCTGGTTTTACTTTAAAATAGGATTTCATACCAATTTGGTGGAGATGTATTGCAACGGGGGTTAAATGAGGTTAAAAACAGGGCAGAGGTATGCTGTTCTTTCTTTCTTTCTTTCAGGACTCTGGAGTTCCTTTTTGAATAACACTTCCAGAAGGTGAATTTATATGCAGTTCAAGTATTTGAATGGATAATTTATTCATCAGCATCACTTTCTCAAGCTATTCTTCATAAAATAGCACCGTGATACTCTGCAATGGAATTTGATTCTGCAAACTGATATTACTTGCCTGCACTGATAAAGAAGGAAGTGATGATTGTATTCTTATTCTATTGCATAATATGAATTTAAATTTCAATAACAACAGATTAAATATTTGGTTATATGCCATCTTTATTTAACATTATTTCTGATTAATTTCTAATTTCTGTTGCTATTGATAACAGCTTTATACCTCCCGATCTGTGATTGCACAGTGGAGACATTCAGACATTTCCATTGTATTTATTTGTATTTTGAATTTAACAGAGTTTTGAAACTCTTAAAAATTAACTAAGTGTGAAGCATTTCAAATTAAGAACCACAGTTTTATAAGTATTAAAGTACAATCTGGCTTACTGAAATCTGCAGTTGTCAAAAGTGTGAAGAGAATCTTAGTTGCGTTTTATTTTCTCCTTAAAAATAAATGAGGAGAAAGTTTGATCTGCAGATAGAGTTCTTGTCATACAAGTTCAAGAATGGGAATTATCATTTTAGCCTACATGAAGCTATGAGGTGGACATAGCAGCCAGTCTGTAATCCCAGCCCTGTGATAGAGTCTGAAAGAGGATGTGTAGGGTCCAAGTAAACTGACTGTCTAGACAATTGGCATGAAAAAGGACAGGGCTAAAATGAGAGACCTTCATTCAACCAATGAGGTGGAGATTGAATAAAGATCTGTTATATCAGCTTCAGGCACATTGTATACATACAGACACACACACACACACACACACACACACACACACACAGAAAGAGAGAGAGGGGGGGTTCGTGTACACTGCACTCACATGTGTATTCACACATATGCAAACACACACAGACACAACAAAGAACAATATATAAAAAATACATTAATAATTTCCTAGGTACCTTTGGATAAAGTGGGCAGTCTGAAAAGCAACTCATTCACAAGGTTCTTAAGTAGTTTTAAACAACTAGATTTGGGTGATGAACTTACTTCATAACTATTACAAGTCTTATAAAAGTAAAAAATCAATACCCTCAAAATGTCACTTCTCTTCTTTGTTCTTTTGCTCAGTTTTCTTTTATTCTTTCAAACTTCAGTTCTCCACAGACCCCAGGACTCTTTCCCCACATCTTCTCCATTCTTCCCCTGATTCTATTGTGGCTCCACACATTACTTTTGTTTAGGTTCTTATTTTATCTTCTTGTGTCCTATAATGGCTTTCTAGGTTGCCCTTGTTCCCAGAAATCTCTTTTACACGAATGTTAGTCTACTGGTCTAAAGTGTAAATTTAGTCAATTCCTTCCATGGTTTCTTCTTGCTTAATGGTTAGTGTCAAGATTGTTAGACTAGCTATTGATTTATTCTGCATAATTAAACTTTTGATTTTCTTAGTATAATTGTAAAGTCAAGTTCCTAAAATTTACACAGTGAAACTGATAATACAATTTAAACTGTTTCTCATGAAAGATATTTAAACTAGTAGATGGTCTTGTCTTAAAGAATATAGGCTTTTCATGGGACCAACCTAGGCCCTCTACATATATGTGACAGTTGTGTAGCTTGGTCTATTTATGGGACTCCCAGAAATGGGAGCAGGGGCTGTCCCTAACACTTTGATTGGACCTTGGGAACGTATTCCTCATATTGGGTCATCTTGCCCAGCCTAAATATAAAAGGGAGCTGCTTAATCTTACTGCAACTTGATATGTCATGCTTTGTTGACACCCCTTGCTGAACAGAAACAGAGCAGAAGATTGAAGGGAGAATGGAAGGGAGGAAGGAAATAGGAGGAGAGGAGGGAGGGGGAAACATGGTCGGTATGTAAAATAAGTAAATAAATTAATTTAAAAGAAAGAATATAGGCTCAGTATTTCTATTCACACACATACACACAAACTTAAATATATGTTAATAAAAATATTTGATTTATAGTGTATTTATCCATTTTCATACACATAAGGGAGCAATTCATGATCTACACTGATTAATGCAAAAGACTCAGATAGGCTAATGTTTTCACCCAGCTAAATAATCATCAGTGGCTATACACTAATGTCTTGAAGGTGCCAGAAAAATGTCTTTCATATTTTTCATTTATGTCACTTGTTTGAAATTAAAATTATTCATATCATTTGTAATTGTAAACCTTTAGAATCTATCTGATTATTGACATAGGTTGTTTTTAAAGTACTGGTCTAAAATTACAAGCTACAATTAAGTTAAAATTTGCCCCACTTTTTATATATGAGAACAATGTGCTTAAGAGAATGTATACAATAATTTATGTCACTCATCCTGAGCACTTCCAGTATTCCATTAAAGAAAGGGGTGAAGAAACAATCTTTTTGGTCCATCTTGGTTTATGGAAAACTGTGGGTGGTAGTTTAAAGGGTGGTTTGAAAATTATTCCCTAAGGATACTGTAGGTTAAACAACTTTCAGAATATGATTGGAACTAACCCAAAGGTGTTGGAATGAAAGGTTGATGTGGGTGGTAAAAGGTGGCTTGTGGCTAGAAACTAATTAGCATTGCATAAATTACTAATCAAATTTCCTTTTTCAAATATAGGTATGATTTATTCCAGGGAGGGTCTTGGTAAAATTGACCTAAATATTGACCTATTTTTGCTATCTATCTTGGTATCAAATAAAAGACATTTGATAAATGAGAATTTGTCAAGAGACATTTCCAGTTTATTTCATTAATAAATTCACATTTAGTCAAACTATAATGCAGAATGAAGCCAGTAACAACTTTTTGCAAAACAGTGTTTTAAAATTGCCTTTTGTGTCTAGATCATAAAAAGAAAATTAGCATGTATGAAGTATCTTACAACTAGTATGTCAAAGCTTAAATACTCAGAATATGTTCACTGTTATTTTTATATCTCTATTCATTTCAGTATTTTAAGAAATAAACTTCTGTGTACAGACATATTAGGAGTAGACATTTATTAGCAGTCCAGCTTGGCTCTTATTTGTTCTTGTTTATTTTGCTTATTTTTAAGTGATTGCTGATGATATTAGACATAAATTTTCTTTAATGGAGTGTTTTTAGATGTTTTGGACATAATTTCCTATCACATTATTTAAGAAATATCTATTTTTGTGCAATAATTCCAGTCATATGAGTCTATATTGTATATGAATCTTTTAGAGGTAATTAACATTCATATTTGAATGTTCTTTAAAACTTCAAAATATTGTTACATGCTTTAGACCAAGTAGTAAATAACCAAGTTCTCCCTTGGAAACTGGGTTAGTTCTAAAATATACTTACACTCTTTCACACAAGATACTGGTATTGAAAATGCAATACAAAACATAAAAAGAACCATTCTCTTCTGCCTTAAGTCAATAGCTAGGCTAGCATGCCTATATCAACTAATTTGTTTAAAATTACTCAAGAAATTTCTAAAAGTAGAAAAGAAGCAAATGGAAACATAGAATTGAAGATTCAGACATGGTTTATAAGCTACAAGACTGAACTATAAAGTCTAGTATAATAAATTTTAAATCATGTTATATAATTCTGAGTTATTCCTACACAATCACTCAGTATTCTAGGAGGAAAAAGAAACAAAACCAATAAGATAAAACAAAGCATGAAAAGTCACACTGGTTCTGAAATTATAATTAAGTGAATCAAACACATTTTTAAAAAGTTGTTCAAGCAAACTGTAATTGATTAATTAGTCTCCTTTGTTAAAAGTGATATTTTTCAGTGATTCACTACTGGAGGAATATATGTGCATTGTCTTAGACAACTTACATTAATGTTAAAATGTGAGAAATTCACTTTCCCACAGTGGGTCTCTCCAAGTGCTAGTGTGAGCAGAGTGCTTATGATGGGGCTCTCACCCTGGTTTTTATGTATCTGTGTTCTCCCAGTAATTGATGTGTTAATAAAAGCCAAGGTTCCGCTACTTTTAAGGGCACTGAACCAATATGAAGTCATGCTGATTCATCTAAACTTACATTTCAAGACCATCATGATATTCCATACAAGTTAGGGAGCCACAATTCAGATAATTGGATAATATTTAAAGAAGGATCATCAACTAACTTCCATGAAGATTATTTAGACAAATGCTGGGAAGTTGTTCTTTCTGGAGTCTATTGATAGGTCACTTTGCCATCTCTCTTGAGCACAACTTATTTCACCTGTAAAATCACAGTAGTGTTCACTTAAAATGTGTTTAGGAGAGATGCAATGAAATGTTGAGTAAAAGTCTATGGGTTCTATTTATACCCATATTGACTTGACAAAACATTAGGATTGGTAGGAACGGATTACTGAATGATGGAGTTGTGGCCGATTCTTACACCCATGTCTCTGGCATCACTGGTGTAAATGATGCATGATCTTCAAATTGTCAGACGTGCTTGTGTCTTAGCAGATCTGGAGCTCCTTTGTCTTAATGAAGTCTTTAATTTACTCATTTAGTCAATTTATTTAAGCGGTCTTTAAGGGCCAGAGTTGGATACTTTGTTAGATGATGAATAAATTTTTAAAAAGTAATGATAATATAACAGGTCTCAGAGAATATGTAGACACTATTGTGCAGAATTGAACTTTTATAGGTTAGGGAGTTTTGTATGCAATGACATTTACACTAAAGGGTTGGTTAATGATGGAAAGTGAGAGAACATTAAATTACTTTTGCATATTTTAAAGGATTATCATTATAAAAACAATAAAGATTAAAGATTAGAGAAAGTAATGCAATGGTCTATATTTCAGAACCATTATTGTTAATTGAAATAAAAGTTTCAAGCCTTAAATCTTTTAAGTCTTATAATCTTTGGATTATAGAGGAAGGTATTTATTTTTGAAGATAATTAGTAAATGTGAAAATAAACTTTTCAATAACACAGAGGAACAACTAAAATTCCTGTAAAGGGTCATGTATCAATGAGTAACAGAATTTCTAATCATTTCCATATATTAAGACTCACTTGATACTCTCTGTCTCCATCCTTGCTCCCCTGCCTGATTCCCTTCAAATTCCATCAACACCAGCACCCAGTCCGCCAGCAAAATCCATTCTATTACTCCTTTCCTGGGAGATCCATGCATCTCCCCTTGAGCCTTCCTTGTTACTTAGCATCTCTGAGACTGTGTATTATAGCATGATTAACCTTTAATTAACAACTAATGCCCACTTATAAGTGAGTACATCCCATTGAACTTGTTTAGTGTTCACCATCTACCTAATAATGCTGTGTGTGATGAGTACCCTTAAGTATAGTTCCTATACCCAGTGAGACTCTGTTAGAGAACATTAAGTTTTCCTTACAAGCAGTTGTCAATTGGGTATAGCTTCTTGGTTAGCCATAGGAGATCATGTCTACTTCCTCCTTTTAGTTCTGGGGCCCTAAATGGAGTGAACCTATGCAGGCCCTGTTCATGCCTCCATAGTCTCTGTGAGTTAATATGTTCTTCAGTCTTTTGTCTGGAAGACACTGTTTTCTTGGTGTTATCCATCCCTGTTTCCCATAACCTGCATAGTTCCTCGAGCACTGAGTGCATGGGCATAATAAATACATCTCATTTAGGATTTAGCATTTCAAGGTCACTCAGTCTATGCACATTACTCAGTTGTGGGTCTCTGTATTATTTGCAATCTACTACAGAAGGAAACTTCTCTGATGATGGCCGAGCAGGGCAATGAACTAAGAACATAGCAGAATGTCATTAGGAGTCATTGTATTGCTACTTTCCTTCTACAGAACAGTAGTATTGGTTTCCCTAGTCTCAAATTTTTGTCACCGAGTAGTGACAGAGGTGGGTTTTATCTCATGGAGTGGTAAGCACCTAATGTTCAAAACAAATTCAAGTGTCAGGAAGATAGTCTATACAATAATGGGGATATGACACTGGATTCATTTTCTATACTTCAGTCTGTAATTAATCCATCTACCTTCCCTGTATCTACTTGAGGTAATTTTTAGAGTATATTATACATTTGATAGTGAAATACAAATGGTATGTATGTAAAATCTTGCCAATCATTCATCTGCTCCCATATGGAGAAAGTTCCAAGTTTAACCATTTAATTTGATTGGCTCATTAGCACTCTCAATGTTACGGTACATGTTATCAGAAAAGGGTTTTCCACATTGTGTAAAGGCATGATACTGAACTCTTTCCTAGCTGACAGGACTTGATAATCTTTGTGTGAAAATGGCCATGTTTCCTTTTCTACCATGTGTTCATACGGTTGAAATTTGAAAACAGAAAACAGAAAGAGTAAACAGACATCAGACAAGAAACATTAATTGTTCAAATGTGCAGTGTTCTTGTGAGGCAAGAGCATTACTTTTAAGTTTATGTATGTGTGCGTAGTGTGGGCGAGTGAATGTGTGTATATGTCCACTGGTGTCCCTTGGCACCCATTTGAGGATAAGGGTAGAATACTAAGTGTTGTTCCTCTCCTTCCACGTTGAGATGTAGGTCTTCCTGTTGTATGTATCTGTGCGCATCATGCTTTCTTGTCTTAGAGCCCCAGAGAATCTCCTGACTTCATGTTCCATGTCACCCTCAGTACTCAGTGACTACAGACCCATCTGCTGCCCTGTTTTTACGTGGGTTTGTGAACTTGAACTCAGAGCCTCCCAACTGAGTGCTATGCACTTTACACACGAACTCATTTCCCCTCCCCTGTTTTGAATGTTTTAAGAGTCTGGAATACATTGACTTTGTCTTCCTCTCTGAAAGCTTGAACCTGGACATCTCTAAAATTACAGAAAGGATCTGTAATTTTAGGTTATTATCTCTGACATTCAAAGTTTGAGTTGCTTCTCAGCTAAGTCCTTGTGGGAACTCTAAATCTTTTAATCAATTTCATTTCATCTCTACTAGAGAATGAACTTGAGAAAAGGTTTATCAAATCAAACATAATTGTTTTTATATAGTTATCAAAATTTAGGGTGTAGAACATCTTGAATTAGAGTTAAAAAAATGATTTCTAAAATGACCTTAGAAGCAAAATCTTGGAAAGATTTGGAGTTTCAAGCGTGGGTTTGGTTCCCCACTCTTAATTACCATGTTAAATAAGTCGCTTAACCCAGCTGAGCCTTATGATCTTCTAATATGGGGGGAAATAAATGCCTCATTTATCCCGCAGTGCTGTTGTTAAGATCAAATGAGATAATGCATGTATGAGAGCTCAGTAAAACTTTACCCATGGAAACATAAATGTTATCGCTTGTTTGGTCGATATGGTACTGCTTAATGAATCATATCTAAAATGATGTTAAAAACAGCTACACTTCCTTTATGGATCTCATTCTGCAGTTCGATATATGATCTTCTTTATTGGGAAGCCACTGCTAATTAAAATTGGGTGATGTTCATGCTGTTCACATGTGTCCAGCTTTTTCACCTATGAGCTCCCGATGCCTACTCATGCACATTTAAAATGTGCAGCAGCATTCTGCTCCAGAGTGGCCTATCTCACAGCTCCCTGCCTCCTGCCGGGCTTTCACAATGGAGCCTGCTGAGACAAAACAGTTTCACAGTCTTCTCAGGGTGAATTACTCTCCATTTATCCTGGGTAAACCAAAGTTTAAGCAATTCATTGCAAAAGCCTAGCTTAAAAAGTAGAAAGCAGAAAACAAATAGAAGCCACCAGATAACACACAGCACACACATTTCCTGAGGAAAGATTTTTTTTGCCTCAATTTCTCTTCATGTAAGTGTAAATATATAAAAGTAAAACAAATGGGTAGTTACTAGTGTGATATTTTATACAGTACCCACCCAGCTTCATGAGTACATAAGAAAAAAGAGATTCAAAGAATAAATGGACACATATACATGGACACATCATACACAGTATCTATTTGTGGCAGCACAAATATTCATTTTTGGATGTGCCATGGCCATTAAAAGAACATACACATAAGATTAATTAAAACCTGCATGTATTAAAACTAAAGGGGTACAATGGAAATTTGGTGCCATAGTTTCAGTCAGTAACTTCTTAGAATTCCAATATGAGATTGTTTTAAAATATACTGATAAATATCATTTCTAACTAATCATGGTGTTCGATTACAGAAGGTGTTATTAATGAGAGTGTAGCAACAAAAGCCCTAAAGAAATTTCGTATTTCTGGAATACTGGACTACTTCCTCCTTTCCCCACATCAGGAAGTGACTTTCAACTTAAGGACGATTCTGAGACTGGCCTCCCTGAGGGCAATGCACTTGTCTGATGATTTCTTACAGTATAGAAAACCACCTAAACAACTAAGAATGACAAAGATAATCATGTGCCAAATGAATATTTAAATTCATGTCTTAAAGTTGCTTCTAGATTTGTAGTAGCTTAAATGACAAATTAGCATCTGTTTTCTTGATATACTTTGAGGAGTGAAGAGATTTTTCCAGATATAATGGCTGATACTGTCTTTTGGAAAATTAATCGTCAGTAGAATGTCCCAGAGGTATTTTTCTGTGAACAGTTGGGATGTTGGACATAAAATAAAGCCAGGGGCTCATGAGATGACGTTGTGGCTTAAGTTCTTGATGTGTCACGTGGAGACATAGCGTCAGACACTCAGCACCCAGAGCTGGTAAGAAGTGGGTGGCTGGGACAGTGTAGCTGTAATGCCAGGATAGGGGAGACAAAGATAGTGGATCCCTGGAGCAAGATATAGCCTACATAGGCTAGCCAAGTCAGTGAACTTTAAGTTCAAGTGAGATACCCTCAATACAAAAGTGGAGATGGATCCAAGAAGACACTCGGTATCAATGTTGGGTTACTTTCTATGTGCATGTAGATGCAGACACACTTGCACACACCCACACACAAGTGCACATGTGAGAACATGTACATTCACATGTAGTCACACTACATATACACAGCGAATTAATTAATTTAATTTATTAATTAATTGATAGAAATTCCAAAGTCAGACTGTTAATTGCATAACTGATATTTTTCCATTGTAAAAGATTGAATGTGTATCTAGGAAAAACTTATGTATTATATCAAAAGTAGTGTAAATACAATAATTATATGCTCATCCAGCTAGGTAGAATCTCTTTCTTGTCCTAAATGGTGTAATTTAAGGACAGAACTCAAATGTCACAATGTCTGGTAGATTGTTGTGTGTTTGTGTGTGGGTATGTGCATGTGTTTATCTATCTACATATTTGTCTGTGTCTGTGTGTCTGTGCCTGTGTGAATAGTGAATATGTGCATTAGAATTCTTGGTGGATATACTAAACTGTCAACTCCTTGATCTTAAGTGTATAGAACTTTTCTCAACCTCCAAGCCAATCTAGTGATTGTACCAAATTTCTGTCTCTTCTCTATGTGTTTATTTTATGTTCACCAAGTGCTTCTGCTGGGAAATATTCACAATGACAAGAGTAAATAGTGTTTTTGTACAAATATATGGCTGGGCGGTGGTGGCGCACGCCTTTAATCCCAGCACTCCGGAGGCAGAGCCAGGTGGATCTCTGTGAGTTTGATGCCGGCCTGGGCTACCAAGTGAGTTCCAGGAAAGCTACACAGAGAAACCCTGTCTCAAACAAACAAAAACAAAAACAAAACAAAAAACAAACAAACGAACAAAACCCCCAAATATATGTATGAGTGAACCACAAGTCAAACCCAAATTTTAATTTGTAAACACTGTGCACCGACTGTGCTAAAAAAAAAAAAAAGAATGACTAGAAATGATGAATCTATCACCAATAATAATTGCCACAAAATTAGTTTGAAAGAAAATGCAAAACTAAGCAACAAAAGAACAACAATGGTTAAAAATTTGATCACTGTTGATGCTTCATAGAAAAAAAATATTCATTCTAAATCTCCAATATTTATTTAGTAGAGCTGGAAGGTGACCGGAATATGGTTAAGGATGCAGAAATGATGTCTAAAGAGCATGCCTTCTAGTTGATTGGAGAAGGAATGCTCATCCCACACTGACAGTTAAGTTTATGATTCCAATATTGCAAAATGGAGGAAGTGCAGACAAGCATCAGTAAGAGCTGGTGGATGGGCATTAACATTTTATATGCGAAATTTAATAATGTATTCTTCATGCTAAATAACTTTCTGAAACTTATTTCATTTGATTTGAGATGTGATTTGAGAACTGCCAATATGTTAAGCAATCTGCTACAGAATTGTCTGTTTTCATCTTAGTACTTCTGCATCATCCTTAGCTACATTGCCTGCCTTTTTTTAAATGCAGTCCTATTCAGCAAGTTGGAGACCTTAAAGTTATATTTCTAGTAGAAACATTAAGATAAAAGTATTGTTTTTAGGTACATTTGCAGTCACAAGGATATTAGAATCTGTTCAAATGTGTTGTCTGCACAGAGTACCAGTTAGATTCAACTGTGGAATGAGGGGAGAGGGGTACTGCCTACACAGTAGAATTCCCAGAGTCTAAGAAATCTCTCTTTAGTCTTCACTGTTGCCTGATGCACTGAAAACTTTACTGGCAAAATCAAAAAGTATTTACTCTGGTCTTAAGTTTCTAAAATGCTATTCCAGTCTGTGGAGATTTTGGAGATGGACATGGATAGGAGACTGGCTGAATGAGAGAAGCATATTTGGAAAGGAGAGGTGACACTATTTAGTGAACATCCAGATTTACTTCCTTCCCTCATTTTTTTTTTTTTTTTTGATATAGAACAGGGTTTCTCTGTGTAGTTTTTGTGCCTGTTCTGGATCTTGGTCTATAGACCAGGCTGGCCTCGAACTCACAGAGATCTGCCTGGCTCTGCCTCCCAAACTCTGGGACTAAAGGCTTGTGCCACCACCACCTGCCCCCCTCCCCCCTTTGTTTGACTAACTTTACATAAGTGAGTATGGCAGCTTCATTTATGAACTGCCATGTGCACCTATTTTCCTAACCATATGTGAGTTACTAAATCTAAACTATCAACTATGTTTCACTCTGGAAAGCAATAGTAATACAACAATAGAAAGTATAAGAAGTATTATCTGTGTGTTGACCAGGTTTAAGGGGAAACAAACTTAAGAAGAATTGAGTTCCTGGCATGGAACTTCCAAACATCACATTTGTTTGTCCACATGTACCAAGGTTACATGTGCCACTGATATCTTACATGTTAGTCTACCACTAATCAAGTGCACTATATAAATACAATAAAACTGAATATACACAATATCTATAAAAGACACAAAGAAATGATTATCAAATTTATGTACAAACACATTTTCTTATAAAATCATAAATGATTTAAAATGCTACTATTTTAAAAAGAATCAATTATAAAAGTGAGGTATATAGGGACAAAGTTAAATCACATTGGAGGCTGAGACCAGAGAATGACTTCAAAGACAGTGAACACAAATAATTGAGAAATTGATACTTTATCAAAAATTATGTTTATTGAAGGAATGACTAAAATGTAGCAATGGAACTACAATGATGTTAGCCAGTCTGCTCACTAACTGTACCAACTCTGTGCGTGTGTGTGTGTGTGTGTGTGTGTGTGTGTGTGTGTTTTAAACTTACAGAAGTTAAGGGGAAAATACCAGTAGTAATTAGGTTGGACTCAGATAGAGAACTAGGACCTATGGATATTTCCAAAGCTTTGAGTAGGAAAAACAATGGTAACTTAAAGTCCGCCTTCAGAGAGTTTCATGAAGTTTCACTTAAAAGTAACTCAGAGGCTACATATTCTGTTGAAATGAGACTAAATAAAATAAGAAACCATTACATTTCCTGCCATTAGCCAATTATATTTAAGGACATCATTCCAAAGTGTTTATCAGATCCATTAAAAACAAGTCAAATAGATGACTGGAATGACATTCAGTGGAATTTAGTTTGTCAGTTATATTTACATAGAATTATTCATTGACATACACACAATGGGCACTTTAAGGTCTAGAAAATAATTTGTTAAAAAGACTGAGGGAAGTCTTCAGGCAACAGGTGTGGAGGTGTTGAGGAGGTGAATGCTTTCCAGTGTTGACCACAGAGATCCATCCCCTGAATAATTCAGAACATTAGATTGAAAGCAAGAAAATCACCCAGACAGTTAAATGGACTAGAAAAATAAACACATGGCATGGCATGTAAGAGTAAGTTGAATGAAAATAGCAAAGAGTGTCTCTTATAAAGAAAGCACACTTTTCTTTACCAGGGTTTCTGACAATAAAAGAGTTAATTATACAAGTTGCATTTTGTGTAAAAATGTATGCTTTTAGGACTATTATAGAATGAACAAGTACTTATGGGGACAAAAATGTAAGAAAAAGGCATTGAGAACTAACAGGTGACAAGGGTCTGGAACTCAGGTGATAAGAAATTATTTGTGAAACACAAAAGAACTGTAACCACATAAAATTAAAAAAAAAAGTCTGCTAACAAACACAGTGTCCTTCTGGAAAGCTAAAATAATTATCTTCAACAGTAATTAAATGGAAAATTTGAAGCAGCATCCTCATAGTGTGGAGAGACCCAGGCAGCAATGTTATGCTATGGATGGCATTTTCTAAAATAAAGATCAAAACGAAACTCAAATTTCCTTTGCTTGCCTGGTTGTTTGTGCTGATTAGTGTGTGGGGCTTTAAGAGAAAGGTATTCATGGGGGAGCACAGTAACTCTGTGTGAGGTGATAGCACACTTTTGCTCAGTACTCCTTCAATATCACCTTTTATTGCAATACACAATCTAAGGTGAGATACTTGGCTAGATTTTCTGGTTTTAGAGGTTTAGAGTCTACTGTTCCTCATGTGTGAAGTCCAATGCATTTTTCTTGCCATTAATTCCAATGAAACTGAACTTTTTATGATGCTAAATTTTGAGTATTTTGCATATCCGCAAAAATTAAAAAGATCTGAAGATTATCCATTTTCTTAGACGATGTACTTTTGAAAGTCTGGACAAGTAAGGTATATTTAAAATGCAAATATTATACTCGAGATGCTGAAGTAATTTATATTCAGAGACTCTAGTTTAAATAGAATTGCCTTACATTAAAGAGCAGTTGGGTTGATCATGTGATCAGGTTTATTTTCTACAGATTTATGAGCCTAGGATTTTGTTTTGATCTTGTGGTATATAAGAAAATTTCACAACCATCTTTATAATTTGTGGAGCTTTTGCAGCAACGTTTGTAAACACAAGGGGATGTTTTCACTTTTTAGTAGGGGAAGAGCAGATGGTTGGGACTAAGGGAATCGCTCCTTCGTGTTTAATAATGCAGCTGGGAAGGAAATGGCACGCTAACTTTTCACCAGGAGAGGATCATTGTTCTCAGCACCGTGGGATCTCTTAAGCTACAATGGCGCTCCTTCAGATGTGTACTGTCTGCATTGGGATAAGACACAACAAAATGTCTAATAATACCTTTAGTTCACAAGACATTCTACACATGGAAAATAATAGCCATAACCAATGGAAAGCAGAAGTATAGGACTGGTGGGAAAACATTTCCCTAAGACAGGAAAGAGATATGGATAGCCATTAAATCACAAGAAACTGGATTTTTAAAAATCGAGACAGTTTTGGAACCGTTATGCTGACCAATTTATGTCAAATTGACATAGGCCATAGTCATGCACAAAGAAAGTCCAATTAAGAAAAGACCTCTATAATATTGGGCTGTAGGCTAGCCTGTGGAGCAGCGGTTCTGAACCTTCCTAGTACTGTGACCATTTAATACATTTCCTCATAGTGAGGGGACCCACACCATAAAATTATTTTCATTACCACTACCTCATAACTGTAATTTTGCTATTGTTATGAATGGTAATGTAAATGTTTTTGGAGCTAGAGGGTTGGCAAAGGGGTCGCCACCCACAAGTTGAGAACTGCTTTCTTTATTAATGATTGACGTGGGCAGGCTCCTCTCATTCTGGAGCGAGGGCTTCTCCCAACCTTTAAATGATGTTCCTGGCTTCAAAACGAAAGCAGTCTGAGCAAGCCAAGGGAAGCAAGCTGATACGCAGGCCCTCTATGGTGTCTGAATTAGCACCTGCCTCGAGGTTCCTGTCTAGTTTGAGTTTCTACCCTGACTTCATTCAGTGATAGTCTATAATGCTGAAGTGTCATCTTAATAAAGCCTTACCTCCCAATTTTTTGCTCATGGTGTTTTATCACAGTAATAGAAACTCTAATCCAAACACCGTTATTGCACATAAGAAGGAGGAATATGGAAGAATTATATTAAAAATATTGTTTTGTGACAAAGATTTATTTTATTTGTATTTTTGAAATAAAAGAAATGCATTTCATATTACTTTCCTCTTTTATTAAACAGATTATTTTCTCATTCAACATAATCTGAATACATCTTCTCCTCCTTCTACTCCTCCCAGATGCCACTACCACCTCCCCTTTCATTGGGATCCGTTCCCTTTCTGGCTCTCATTAGAAAAGAACAGGCTTCTAGGAGATAGTAACTAAAATTAACAAAATGAAATAAGATAATATAAAATGAAAATCATCATGGAAGTTGGACAAGCCTAAATAAATAAATAAATAAATAAATAACAGAGCCTTAAGAGAGGGCAAAAGAATCAGAGAGACCCACTCTTTTGCACATTCAGGGGACTCACAAAAGTACTAAATTGAAAACTAGAGTATGTATGCAGAGGACCAAGTACACTTGCATGCAGGCTCTATGCATGCTGCTTCAGTCTTGGTGAGCTCATGTGAGCTTTGCTCAGTTGTTTTAGAGGGCCATGTTCTCCTCGTATCTCCTGTACCCTTTGTCTCCCATTCCTTCTGCCTCCTCTTCCATGGAGTTTCCTTAGCTCTGAGGGGAAGGATTTGATGGAGACATCTCATTTAGAGATGTGTTTTTCAGGGTTTCTCTCTCTCTTTTGCTGTGTAATAATTGGCTGTGGGTCTCTGTAATTGTTCCCATCTACTGCAGTAGGAAGTCTGATGATAACTCAATAAGTCACTGATCTATGAGTATAACAGAATATTATTATTAGTCACTTTATTGTATTCTTTTCATACCACTAGGATTTGCTTTTACCATAGGTCTCTAGGTTATCTAAAATCTGGTTCTTGGTCACACAAGCAGTGTTAGGTATGGGTCCCATATCATAGAGTAGGCCTTAGGTCAAATCAGACATTGGTTGGTTACTCCACAAGGTTTATGCCACCATTGCCCAAGCATATGTTGCAGGCAGGACAGATTATAGATCTAAGGTTTTGTGGTTGGGTTGGATTTTACTTTTCTCTTTTGACACTCTGCAGAGTACCTTCCCATGTCAAAGACTCTAGAATATAGGGGTAAAGATTTTGTGGAGGTACTAGTTTGATCTCTCCATGTTCAAGGAGTAGTGGGGCGGTTGTCTTGAACAATGAGAACTTGCTGTCAGTTTTTTGGAGATCAGCCTTTTGATTGAGACAAGGTTTTACTATTTGATTCTGATTGGTCTTGATCTCTCTATGTAGATAAGGTAGCATGGAATTCATAGAAATTCATCCTTGCCTATGACTCAGCAGTGCTGGAATTAAATGCAGATGCTATCATACCCAACAGAAAAGATGTTTTTTGTTTCTGTTTTTGTTTTAATGGGGCAGGAAAGATAGCACAAGAAGCAAAGGTGCTAAGGACTTGAATCCTTTCCATGGATCCCACGTGTTAAAAGGAGAGAATCAGCCTCCACCAATTGTCTTCTGACTGCACATAGTCTTCTTCCCAAATAAATAAAATTATAGAAAATATTTAAAATAAATGTTATTTCAATGTAGTTTTAAGGTATTCATCTAATGGTGATGCATTAATATTTTGCAGAGAAAAAATTATGTGACCTATGGTGTATTTAGTATAATACTATAAGATAGAACATTAATAAAATCTACTATTATTAACTGCTAATATATAGAGAAAAGTTGAAGAGTTATGGTACAATTATAAGAATTACAGGTTTTGTTGTGCCTGATTTATAGTGCAATCAATTTTGCATAATATTGATGACCTTTAATCCTTCTCACAACAGGCTCAAATCCAATCTTCAAGGAAAATGTAACACAACCAACAGTTTGACGATCATATCAGTCCAGATACAGAACTTAAAATTCTGCAGGGCATGCTTTCATGTCAGCAATGTTAAAAATACAAGGAAGAATGTAAGCTCAGAAATAAAGACTCAGTGGGAAAATGCCCTGTAGTAATCAGAGGCCATGGAAAGGTTCTGAAACTCTTTTCATGGTTTGGGGTCAGTAAAACTTATATATATGTATATATATATGTGTGTGTGTGTGTGTGTGTGTGTGTGTGTGTGTGTGTGTGAAAGAGTATATAAGTCTGGATTTATGTAAGACAATAGCTATAGAAATCATCTTAATAAGAATTTTATGAGTCACAGTTTTCAAAGGAATTTCATGGTCACTCTCTTCTGTCTGCCTTCAATGATTCTACTATGAGCTAGTAATCTTGGGCTTCTTACATGCACACTTTGTTTTTCCTACTTTATTGGAGCATTGTCCATTCTTCTTCTTCTGCATCAATATATACCTTTAAAAACAAAATTTTATTTGTGTGGGCATAAAGGCAATAAATAAAGTCCACCCAGAACAGCTTTTGAGTACTAGCAATGTCAATTAATATATCGGAGAGTTAATTTTCCCATCTGTAAAGTGCACAGAGTAAGTATATTAACTATTATACACTCAACATTGCCATCTTTATTAAGCTATGGTTTTGCCATTCATGAGATGTGAGGGTTCCCCTTTTTCTTTGTGGTCAGTTGGTCATGAATCCATGAGGACAAATGGTTAGAAGTGATGACAGAGATTTGTGTATTGCCCATTCACATGATGGAGACAGCCTTTCAGGAGACAGACTTCAGTGAATCTGCTCAACTTAATTCCAGAATATAAGGAATATGTAGGAATGGGGAGCCTGGGGAACAAATTCCATTCCATTAAGTCCCATGGTCCTACCATAAGACTTTGTATGTGGCAGTAGGGTCCTAGAGCAGAGCTCCAAGCACAGGTTTTCCAGCAGGAGTCTGTGCCAATGTTCAAGCTAAAGAGAAACCAGGTATCTATCTTAGAGACGATTTTAAGTTAATGTCAGTCCTCTGGGCCCAGGGACATTCTCCAGATAAGGGCAGGTAGAAAGCAAAAAGTTTCACTCTGTGGGGAGTGGGTCCCATGTCTTTGAGTTTTGGAAAAAGGTGCCAGGCCATGATAGACAGCAACCTCTGACCTGCAGGCAAGGCCTCCCAACAATGAGATATTCCTGTAGAGTTTAAACTATTTGTTTAGAATTGATATATGTGCTAAATAATTGAAAATGATCTGCAAATACAAATATGTAAGAGGCATTATCTATAAACAACACAAACAGCTGCACATCCGTGAATCCATTGGTGCTGCTGTGAGGGTAGAATATATTACTATTCTCTAATAATATCTGATATCTTTGAGGTCTGTCAAATGTTTTATGTTCAAATAGAGACTATCCACCATATAATATGTTGGACTTCTGCACTGTAGTGTGCCGAGCAGGAGAGAATAAAAGGAGAGAATTTATGTTATCTGTTAACTGGGTCAAGGACTCTTCCAAAATACTTGAATCATTTCTCATTGTCACCCTTTTTCCTTCCATGAGCACAGGGAGGTAAAACTGTGGAAACACAATGGGGGATTATTTCTGTTAATCATTAGACAGATTAATATAGGTTAATTGCTGATTAACATTGGAATTGTATCAACTCAATACAGCGCAAAGAAGAAATGTAAAGCAGATTAATGTTAAATATCCTAGGGATGTAGTTTACATCTCTGCTCCTACTTCCTACATATTCATTTATGTAAATTCTAATTTTTTGTTGTTGTTGTTTTTGTTTTTTTGAGACAGAGTTTCTCTGTGTAGTTTTGGTGCCTGTCCTGGATCTCACTCTGCAGACCAGGCTGACCTTGAACTCAAAGAGATCCGCCTGCCTCTGCCTCCCAAGTGCTGGGATTAAAGGTGTGTGCCACCACCACCCAGCTACAATGTACACTCTTTAGAATTGTTTCTTTACTAATGTGAGAATAGTGAAAATGTAACCCCCAAGAAGCAAAGTTATAGATGGACATATTCTGCATATATTTTACAGAACTCTCCTTTGCTTTAAAGAAGTTATTTGGGGCTGGTGGTGGTGGTACACGCCTTTAATCCCACATGGGAGGCAGAAGCAGGTGGATCTTTCTGAGATACAGGACATCCAGGACTACATAGAAGGACTCAGTCTCAAAAAGAAAAAAGAGATTGCCTTTTTTTTAATGGAGTGTAATATGTTAAGACACAAGTTTGTCTCAAAAACAAAAATTAGATAGCATTAACAGGTCTAAGATTTATTAACTAAAATTATTTAATTAATTCATTGCCTAAATTAGTGAATTCACTCGATATTTGAAATACATAATTACATATTTCATGTTTTTACAGAGCTTTTGTGTTTCATTGGCCTCAGTGTAGCAGACAGTGATGTGAATGGGTACATTTAGGCATGCTTCTGAAAATTAGAAGCTAATTAATTCATTGATGTATGTTTATTTTATTGAACAATATGAAAGAGAACACATTTACAGGGAGTCTCTATCTAATCTAGTAAAGAATATAGGTGTATAAGAAGTAAATATATAACCAGCAATAAAAGGATTGTGTGATGATAAGGTTATCTTTCTGTTGTTAATGATAGATATTATGTTTTATGAACATGAGCTTTTAAAATATTTTGTTCATTAAATGTTGTGACAAAGAGCCTAATTGCTGAACTCTGTTGTGTTTGAAATATTACAACCTGGGGCTGTGGGCTTGCACATTAGCTATGCTTAAAGTATGCTTGTTACTACTTGGCGCCGTCAGTTTTAATGCAGTTTTTGTTGGCTTTAAACATGGAAACAAATAGAAAACAATCAGGCTCCAGTGGCTTAGAAACCTGGATGGCAGCCCAGCTCTCATTTATTAGGACCCTGGGAAAATAAATTTAAAAGGGGAACATTTTCAAGTCCACTTTCAGGTTACACTGAACAAGTAGGTCTCCCAAGGATCTCCATGCCCTTTCTACATGCATTTATTCTGTTAGCTATAGCATAAACGGTAGTAGGAACTACTGTTGGAATGCCTATCAAATTGTTTGGGACCTAAATATAGCACCAGTAGTTACAGTGGGAATTATAAAGTTTGAACTTCGTGAGAAGCTTCAAATGTGCATGAAAGTGTCCCAGGATTCACCATTATAAATTTTTGTATTTTTTAAATTTATATCCTCTGGCCTACTTGAAATTTATTCTGAGAAGTCAGTTTTATTCAGTTGAAGGCAATAGTTAGACTGGTAAAATATGCAAACACCTTAAAATAGCTCTAAAATTATATTATTACTATCATTATTATTTTAGTAGTAGTGGTCCTGCTTGGGATTAATTTTTCACAGTGCATAGCACAGGTTGGCTTTGATCATATGGCAATTTTCCTTCCTCAGTCACAGAATGGGTGGAATGGTGAATCACAAGGGTGAATCATAGCATTTAGCTTAAGTATTATTTAGTACTTGGATTATTTATGTGAATATATGGATTGTTTTATCTTTTCTTTTTGTGTGTTGTCTTTGGGAAAATGGCTCATGAGGAGGTAGGAAGGCTGGGCAAAGAAATGGAAAGAACAAGCTACTGTGCACTAGATTACATGAGCTGGGGAGTAGGAGGATTATCCTTTGTCCTTCAGATCCTGGAGTATAATTGCCCTATTTGAATCTTAAGACATATAACGTACAGTCTTAATTATACTGAAAAGGGAGATTTGAGTGTGATATGTTGCCAGTCCTTACAGTAATCCCCATAAATGTGTGCTCATATTTATCAATGATATTTATTAATATTGCATTTTTCTAGAAGGAGCTAATATATTTTCCATTCCGCTAAGAGAATCATAAAATTCACTAAACAAATTTTGAACAGTAAAACTAGTAATACGTGATTCCTCTATCCATCAGTGGATATGAAAACATCATATCGAAGATCGCTTGTGTTATTTTCTCATCCTAAAGTAAATGTTGCTACTATTTAGGGCATTGGCTTTATCTTTATTTAATCATCAGAAAAATAAATGTGCAATTTTGGTATGACTATTACTTTGTCTTTCTGTTGGCTTCTATATGTATTTTTTATTAGTTTATTGATTTAAAATTTGGACAACAAGGTCTAATTATGAATACTCTTTACTTTTGAGACAGTGCCTCAATGTAAAGCCCTAGGACTGGAACTCACTATGTAAATCACAGTTGGTTCAAATGACAGAGATCTTCCTGCTTCTGCCTCAAGTGTAGGAGATAAAGTTGACAACCACTCTGCCCCTGGTGACTTATGAATCATATTACTCTTACTAGATCTGAGTTTATCTATCACCAAGTGAAAACTCAAAATTAATTGTGGAATATTTTCAGTTAAATTAAGACCATCGATGATATATTTATTTATTTTACTGATAATTTGTTGAATTATATATATATATATATATATATATATATATATATATATAATCATATATATAATGGAATATATATGTGATGTATATACATATATACAGGGTAGTTGAGTTGATCTATAAATTTATTTAATATATAAAAATGGGTGAATTTGCACATTTACCTTTAGTCATAAAAATGTTACAAGTAATAAACATATTCATCAATGAGCCCACTAATTTCTTCATGTCATCCTGTGTATGGGTTACTGTGTGTTTACAGGACTGAACATTGGACTTCCTCCTATTTCAGTTATACAGGCCGTGCTGTAATCTCTAGGCATCCATTTCATGTTGTTGTACACATAGGGTGTTTTAGAAAGAAAAAATAAATTTGAGAGGGTTCCTGATTATGAAGGCTGAAGCATCCAGCCTGGGTGGCTGTATGTGGTGAGGGCCTAATGCTGCATTACAACCTGACCCATTTTATCAAAGAGATCAAGAGTGAAAATTGTGTTGCATGGAGCAGGGATCACATGGCAGTAGAGCAAGCAAGAGAGCAAACAGGTAGAACTAAACCCACTTTGTAGCAAACCTTTATCACAGTCACTAATATAGGACCGTGAGAGCCATAACATACAGTCAAAGCATTCATTTTTGTGTAGATATCCCCATCTGTTTTGCTTTGGGGATCTAATTTCCAGCATAAAAATATTTTGAGACTAACCACATCCAAATTCTCTATGCTGATATCTCTAGAAATTGATCTGTCTATACATCTGAAACATTTTAGCTATTGAATAAAAGTTAGCCCAGCCACAAGACATAAGCTGTCAAATATGGAAGTACCACTGCCGTTCAGGCTCAGGACAGTTCAAACAAGAGGCTATGAACTTGAGGGTAGCTTGTGTTACACAGTAAGTTCCAAACCATCTGGGAAAAAAATAATAAGACTTCCTGTCGGTCTCTTTTTCTGTTTCTGTTTATGTCTCTCTCTCACACACTTGTACACAAGTGATAATAATGATAACTATTATTAAATAGGAATAATATGTGCTTTTGCACATTAACTTAATGCATTTCACTTATCTATTTAATATATTCCTAATACAAAATTAGAATAGATGAAAAAGTTTCCTTTGTATATTAAATGTGGCCTTCTATTGTCCAGTGATCTTGTGATATATTAGATAGTGATATGATTATTTTTAGATAGTAGAGAATAAAAATAATTTATACAACTGTTTTATAAAATGGCACAAGATTTCTGAGAGTCTGAAAATTACTGTATGGAAGTACTTCAATACTGGCAGCTTGTACAGCTTTCAAATTCATATGGCACTTGAAAGGTTAGGTACAATCACAAATTCATCTAAGTCAGCCTAATACTACAGTGATGCTATGCAATTTAGTATAACTATGCATTGATGCACCTGCCTGAGATAGGTACATATCTCAGCAATTATTTATTAATACAAAACTGTATATAATGCACACATTAATCTCTTTGCTAATCATTTTTTCTGCATCTTTTCTGTGTGCATTATCTATGTAATGCTAGTATTTTAGTTTCCTACTCTCCAGAGATTGCAAGATAGTGGGGAAACAAATTATCAAAGCAATTAAAATGTTTTCATACCTACAAGAGCTAGAAATCTTTGCTTTTAAAATTAATTATTAGTTTCAACTATTGAAGTGAAGACACAGCTCCAGGTACTCAATCAAGCTGTTAGAATGCGCTATTTTAAATCATAATGAAAGACCTTTTTTGTCATAAGGGTGTCTTAATATGTGAAGCTATCAGAAAGATTTATTGGACTTCAATTAAAAAACATAAAAGCAGCAAGGGTGATTACATACTTTTTTTCTTCCCTTTCATAATAACAGTGTGCACATAATCACAATCTCCTGAAAACTCAAATAATATGTCATCTAATATGTTTGTATATCTTAAAGATAAAAACACATTTATCTGTGGGTTATATGCCTTGGAAAAGGATATATGTAAGAATAGATGAACTCTAAACCTTTGTCATAAAATATTTGAAGAGATGGGTTTTCTTATTGATGTAAAATTAGTGATGCAGTTTCTTAGTGAGATATAATTAGAGATGCTGGTTTTGTTTGTTTGTTTATTTGTTGAACTACCTTGGTTATTTTCCACAAAATTGCCATACTACCCTGTGATGGGTTTCTTGTGACTTCATTGTAACTTTATTCATTTAAAAATACAAGACTTAACACTGACATGGGTAGATATCCCTAGCTAATACTTTTTCTTACAGTGAAAGCTTTTTGTCCAAAATAGCAACAAATAAACAAAACAATAACAGTTGCCCACCAGATCATCATTCTAAACAAGCTTTTCTTTCAGGTTTCAGACTGAATTTTATCTTAGTTACAAACTAACACATCTTCCAATTTGTCAAAAACCATATGAGACCTCAAGATGTATGGCATCATGGACAGTCAGTATATACTCAAGTTCTTATCAGAAAGTGAAATCTCTGAAGTTTCTAATATTCATAGTATCTGTGATGTTCATACAATCCTTATTTCTGCATTTCCTCCAAATTATTAATTCTATTGATATATTCTACTACAAAAAAAGAGTTTCTTGGAACCTTCATACAGAGGCAAAATCCAATTAATACAAAGTTCCCTTCTAAATGTGTGTGAAGTGACAGAGGAAATTGACGCTGTTCCTGTGATTTTATTACTTAACACTTTTAGAGTCTGTTCATTTGTCTCTCAGAAAATACTCATGTTTAAAATGCTCAAAACTCACTGTTCTAGGTACTGATACAACAAAATAAATGATTTCTAGCGTTTCATTCAATAAATTCATAGACTATCAACTACCTTTTTATTTTATGCACTTATATATACGTAAGTATACACATACATTTATATACATGCATGTTAATCAATGATGTTAGAAGTATTGATCAAGATCCTCTATAACATCAAAAGAATTGTCCAGTCTCTTTGCTGTCTTTGACATAGCACACTATTCCCAACCCGTAGGAATAATGCAGAGCTCCTATTTTATTTAACCAGTTGAACAATGGAGAACTACTCTCTTCTGATTTGTCGTGTTGTATAGCTCCTTATAGCAGTGACCTTTCTCTGATGCCATATTGCGTTCAGTGGGACCTGATTCAGGACCTGTTCAGGATTACCTGATTTGTAATCCACTTTTTGGCAATGAAACCTGTTCATTCCTTTTTCTTAGAGTTTCTATGTGTCTTCCTGTTAGAATTTCATGATAAAAAGTTACAGTATTTCAGAGCAAAGGTTAATAATTATAGAAGAGATGCCACTGTTAGGGATTGGCTGTATTGTAAGGGAAGAATTATCACTTTATATTACAGTTGGAATTGCACTATTTTAACCTGCAATGGATGGTAAGATTTATCAGATCCTAGCCTATCATTTTACTGAGTGTTCAGTCACCTAACACAAAGTCTCAGATTGTTGGTAACAAAACTGAAATTATGTACATAGTTCAAATCTCTCTGCATTACATCCATTGACCAAAAAAAAAAAATTATAGGTACCAACACAGTTCCTTCTTCTCTCTTCCTGCTCTTAGTTATATACTTGTGTGTGTGTGTGTACACAAGCATATGCACACATGAAAAATTAACTTGAAGCACTGAAATGCATAAGGAAGTTTTTCTATGCCAATTATTTGAAAATAGATTTTATGATTTTCACTTGTTCCTAGTCTTCATTGATGGGTATTTGAACAGAAAAAACAACTCATTTGTTTACTTTTTATTTTATAAGTTTTTGGTGTGTGTGTGTGTGTGTGTGTGTGTGTGTGTGTGTGTGTGTGTGTGTGTGTGTTTGGCTATGTTTTGATCTCTGTGTGTGCCTACAGAAGCCAAAGGAGAATGTTGGATCCTCTGCAGCTAGAGTCACATGAAGTTCTAAGTTATCACATGTGGGTGCTCAAAATTGAACTTGGGTCCTCTGAAACAGTAGTGCTGATTCCAGCATGGCTTGGTCCAGGAAATCTGACTGGGTAGGCAAGGGTATGAAGAAAGGACCAACAAACAGACACGCATGCATAAAAAGATGGAGTGGAGTGGGCTGTGCTTTCCCTGATGGAGGCATATTCTAATGCAACAATTGCAACAAGCCATATCATTTGCAGGTTTGTTATGTATAGCATAAGAATGAGGAGTTAGCTAGTCTCAGCAGGAGGTATGTGGAGGAAAGCAATCTTCGATGTCAAATATCAGGAGAGGAAGCTATTGATCTATGCTTCCAATACACTCTGTCAACATTATCTATACAGGACCTTGAAAAGGCATTCCCAATTCTCTTTGGGCTGAGGTTTTTTGGGGTCCTTGTCAATAATACAAATTAATCCAGAACTTCATCCTCACTTTACACATTCACTCAAGGATTCCTCCACACTCCCACAAAACAGCAAATGCTCTTAACCAATTACCTATCTCCTCAAACCTCCTTCTCCAAACCCCTAAAACACTCTTGTTAAAATTATGTGCATGTGTGTTTTCTGTGTGAAGGTATGCACATAGTTGTGAGTCAGGTACCCCAGAAGAACAGAGGCATCTTACCTCCTGGGACTGGTATTGCAAGAGGTTGTGAGCTATTCAAGGCAGGTGATAGGAACTGAACTCTGATCCTCTATCCATGCAGTTTGTCCTCTTACCTGCTGAGCCATTGTTTTATTTTACAAAATAACTCATTCTATTGGAATCAGAACACATTTCATTCAAGCTACTCTTGTCCAGAACTATGACTTTAAAAACATGTTAATTAATTATGTATAAAATTATTCAGTTTTTATAATTTGAATAATTCCATTTTGTAGTGAGGTGTAGTATGCCCTGTAATCTTGGCATATATGGGCGTAAGACGCAGGGGGATAAAAAGTTTAATGTCAATTTGCCTACACTTTGAGTCTGAGCTGAGCTAGATGATACCCTGTCTCAAAGGAAAACTGATCATTTCAATTATAAATTTTCTCAGACTTAAACATTTACACAATGTCATATCCATTTTTTCTTTTATTACAAGTTGTTATAACTCTTACATTTGTTTTTGTTCTAAAATTAAGGTTCATCTCTTTGTTTTGTTTTTCAGTATTTCCATCTTAAAATTTTTCTTGGATTCATTTATTCACTGTATATTTGACACAGTGATTTTCATGAGCCTGTTGTTTGTTATTTCATATTTCTCCTTACTTGTTTCAAGTTGTTCATTTCTATTTTCTGCCATCATTATTCTCACATCCTCTATTTGTGTATTTAATTCATTTAAGCAGAATTGTTACTTAAAATGGATGTATTGTCAGCTGAAATTTAAGTGTGTCCATAAGAAATTCAAAGCTATTCAAATTAAAGTTGCCAGCAGGAAACAAATTCGAACATATTCCATTCAGTGCCTACTATTGTAATTCAAACTTTGACTTGGAATTAATAGCACTTGTGATTAAAGTCTTTCAAATTTGAATTTTTGGGTCTTTTTTTGCTTATTGAAATGAGTCACTGCATACTGCATGCATGTATGTTAATGCTACAAAGGTAAATTTGTTTAAGGGTATTCAGTTGGGAATTCAAATAAAATGTGGTTATTTAAAACCCTTTTAATCTGTGTTCTTACATTCCCTGCTGTTAGAATCTTATTCAGAACTTAATTATCTGCATGACTACTATAAAATTCTGTGACAAATTACCCTAGGAAATACAAGAACATAATTTAGGACAAAAAGATTTTAAATTAGGTAGCTTTTACTCAATGGAGTTATTCTATGTAACCTTTAAAAAAAAAAAAAACAGAATTTTGATTGGGAGAAAAATAGAAAAGATTATAAAAATTATTAGTCATTCTTTAATAAGTGATGAGAGTATACCTCCCATATCTAGTAATAAATTCCATCATACTCTTTAAAAATTGAAGCACTATTTTTTTTCTAGATTTGCCATTTTCTCTAGAATTTTCTATTATTGCATGTTTGAAGTTCAATAATAACCAGGCCTTTCAGCTTGGTGCCTGAATACAGACCATTTAAAATAGGATATGTGTAATAGCGTTCATATTTGAGTTTCATGGACCAAATTAATCTGATTTCAATAGTAGAATTTGAAAAGTACGCTAGTGGAAGTGTCAGTAACACTAACATCAAGATCAGTGAAGCCACTTTTAGAGGTGACATTTCACAATTAATTCAGGCAGAGGTGTTCACTCACATTGTCTCAGCACTACAATTTACATTTGATCTTTGTCAGTACTCTTTTCGTATTTCTATTTCAGTGTTTCCAAGAAACTATTTCTTCTCATCCTTCAAGATTGTTGGTTTTAACTTTACAGTATTTGTTGATTTGTGGTGTTGCTATTTCTTTGAACTGCTTCACACAAGCAGAGCAAAAGTTAAATCCCCTTTATGCTGCAGGTTATAGTGTCTAGCACAGCAGTAGTCACGTAGTTTAAATATTTGCTTCTTGTCCTTGTCCCTACTGCATGATGAATTAGTTAACCTAAAAAGCCAATGACTTATTTATATGTATATCCTTAGCACCTTATGCAATGCCTAGTACTTAATAGATCTTAGACATATTTTGAGACCCTGAACACATGAAGGAGTTGAAGAATCTCCTAGCCTTATACCATTATGCCAAAACTTGGTGCCCAGTGAAACTTAGTGCAAAGTTTATAAAATGAACAGTTACATGGTTGTAGAATTATAGGAGATATGGTGAATACTGCCCACCTTTCAGTATCTGTTTTACAACCTTGCTCTGCAAACAAAACATTTTGACAGACATCTTTATATTTTATTCTTCTGAAATTCGCAGGTATAAACTGGTGTTTTGCACCCATTTTAAGAACAATCTCGTGTGTCAGCTCACAAGAGTAGAACAGCCTTCATGGATGATTCCCTTAGGAGCTAGCTACCTTGCTGTGACTGAACTAAACAGTTTTCTTTTGGGGAAAAATATTTGTGCACTGTTAGCCAGTAGCCTTTTTGCACTGGCTTAGCACCTGGTCCCAAACAGATAGATTATAGCTTTATTAGTAATCACTGTGTTTTCATTTGAATTTTTGGTTTCGCAAAGAACAAAATTTAGAAAGTATTTTCCCAAACAAAATTTGTATTGAAAGAAATGAGAATCTGGAACTGAGATTTTTGTTGTTTTTCTTTTGCTGCCCTGAGTTATTTTGTGCCAGTCTCTTAATAAACATACATAAGGGAGAAATGATAAACATTGCATAATATGCATAAGCTAAATTTACATGGTGTTGCATGTCTTTTATTCTCGAGACATAGCTTCATTCATGACTCATGATTATTCAGGAAAATAGGCCGAGCTCATGACCATGTCAACAGTGGAGGTCAGCATCAGAGAATACCTAGATGGCTTTATGGAAGTGCTGAGTCTTGATCTTATCAGGTCTCATATCAGGTCATGTGTGCTTCTATATTAAAATATATCCATCACGAAATCTGAACATAGTAACAGACAATGTAGATTGAACTTTACTTCTAGGTATGCTATATGAGTTTAATCCTATGAAATCTTTGGAGAAGTGTAAGTTTCTGACATTGGGCTATAATATACATTTTAATCTTAACTCTTTTTTCACCTACAAAAAAATCTAACCATCATTGGACAAAATACTCAGATGAATGCCTAATCATTTATACTTTCAGAAAGTTTATTGTATATTTTCTCTTCTCCTTGGATCAATCTTGTACCATGGCAAAGATCAATGCTAGCGTCATTTTTGGTGTGATGTTAATTAATTTCCGCTGAGATTCTACAGTTCTTATATATCCTCCTAATGTAATCCATCATCATTCAAAAGCAGGGAGAATTCAATCCATCACTTCTGGATTCTGATAGAGGGCTTAGGGGAACTACAAGCCATCTTCCCTGCAGTAATCAAACAGCTGTGATACAATGCCACTTCACACTTATATCATCATATAATAGATGGCTTTCCCTTTCATGGAAGCTTGCCTTAAAACTTTCAGACAGATGGACTCTGATGCAAAGGTTTCTTTTTATGGAATTTAAGGCTGTGAGCTCGTTATTGACAAATACTACATCATCAGTTCCAGTTGAGGACACAGCCTAATAAGTAGAACATTGGCACTAATCCTTATTTAATCAGCCTTAAAATGGTAATTTCAAATTGATGAGGGCACAGGGAATAGATTTTGAACTCATAAAGTGCTTCTAAAAATACCAGTAATATGTGTATACAACCCAAGGATGAAATTAAAGAGCCCCCCCAGCATATAGAAGAAGAATAAATTATAAGGAGCATGGTAAAAGCACAAGTGAAGGACTCCATACAAACCCCAAGAAGCAAATTCCGTGGGTCTTTGCAGGAGCACATATTCATGTTGATATTCTCAAAAATTAATCCCTGGAGCAAATATTCATAGGATTCAATGAGAAGGGGTTTTTAAATGGAGTTTAAGTACCAATAAGAACTTGTGTCACTTCTGAAGACACTGTAATCATAGAATGAACACGTTTTGATGCTGAACGGAGTTTTAGAGCACTTATTGTCCAATTGCATCATTTGATGGATGAGCAGCATAAACATAGTTCAATTATACAGACAGCAAGCTGCAGAGAGAAGGGTAGAATACAGTTCTCCAGCCCATCAGCTCTCTGTGATCCTGTACTTCCTCTGTAAAAAGGCCAAAATGAAACTCTTCACTGAGACTACCTGGAAAGATTGAATCCCAGCCCCAGCACCTTTCTATCAGCCCTAGCAGAGCAATTAGACACAATGCTGTGAGGCATGTAGATGATTCATATAATAGCTTACCAATATTCTCCACTCTCAATGCACAGTTCTCCAAGACACCCTGTTGCCATTCCTCTAAACTCTTGCTCAAGTAATACACTTCAGAACATGAAATTGTGAATCTGGTTTCTTAAGTGCAAGATGAAATTATATGTATGTTGTGCTGTGGGATGATCTGTATGTCAAATGTGTTGATCTGATTGGTTAAAATAAAGTGCTGATTGGCCAGTATCCAGGCAGGAAGGATAGGGTAGGCAGAACAAGGAGGAGGAGAATTCTGGAAAGTGAAGGCTGGGGCAGAGAGATACTGACAGCCACCACCATGACAAGACGTAAGGTACTAGTAAGCCATGGGCCATGTGGCAAAGTACAGATTAATAGAAATGGGCTAAATATAAGTGTAAGAGCTAGACAATGGTAGGCCTGAGCTAATGGCCAAGCAGTTTAAATAATATAAGTGTCTGTATGATTATTTTATACGTGGGTTGAGGGACCACTGGAGCTTGGTGGCACTTGGAGAGAAGCTCTCCAACTACAAATGGCACCCAACATGGGGCCTGAACCCATGACCCTGAGATTAAGAGTCCAATGCTCTACTGACTGAGCTAGCTACAATGTTGGCTGAATCAGGTAATAAGACCAAGGATGCTTGAGGGATCATGAAGACACTAAAGGACTGGATACTGTGATTGTGGGGGTGGCCAAAGGAGGTCTAGGTTAACAAGCAACATGAAGAAAATCAAAAGAGAGTAAAAGATTAAAAAAGAAATCCTTAGAAACTTCTCAACACTTTTAGAGAACAAGTCATGAGGAACTATTAATTGCTTTGAAATATTTTCTATTATTACAAAAATAATTAAATCAACAATTTAAACTGTTCCAGGGTAGAATTATTTTCCAGCTACTCCCTAGAAAGCTAACATATAGATACTGTGGATGTTCTGTTCATTTTCAAATAGTGCAGGTAGGAATGAATTCCTTCTAAGTATTGTCTAATTAAAACTTACTTTAAAAATTAAATTAAAAAAATTGAATATGTTTGTTCAGAGTTTGCAAAGCATCATAGTTTATGTTAATTGCTTGGACTTGAACTTAGGTTTCAATGAGGAAATTCTAGACAACCTTAAGTCAACTCTCCAGAGATGAACTGAAGGTCCATGGTGGGATCAGCTCAGAAATTTAGTTGAATGGTGTTGTTGAATGATAAAATGCAAAATGCTTTATCCTATTACCATCTTATCTGTTTAAATTTATGAAACATAATATTCCTGTTTCTTGAAGCTTTAGTGCTGATGAGTATGTCAACTGTAATCACAGCTCTATGTCTAGTCCAGATACACACATGTATGTCCTTATGAATGAAGAAAGAGACAGTCAAATCATAGCACCTTCTTCAGTTGAGAAAGTCAAGGTGATTCAGTTGTGTGTGGTTATTTAAGAGCAACTTTGTATCCTAAGGAAATTAATGATACACCATAGTGTAAGGTGAATTGCTAAACAGTCTTACTAATAAAGAACCTGGAGCCATATATTGGGTTTAAAACCTGAGAGATCAGGGGAACAGGAAAAGCCACAGGCAACCTCATCTTACCAGCCCAAAGTCTCCAAGGATACCTATTTCCTATATACCCATGCCTATGTGCCTTTCTGTTCTGCCAACTGGTTTCCTCTTTCCACCCAGCTACCTTGCTTCCTGTCTGTCTGTACGGACCTCAAGATCTTTATGGTTAACTAGTGTTGGAATTTAAGGCATGTGCCACCATGCCTGGCTCTGTTCCCAGTGTGGCCTTGAATTCACAGAGATCCAGAGGGATCTTTGCTTCCCAAGTGATAGGATTAAAGGTGTGAGCTACCATTGCCTGACCTCTGTGTTTAATATAGTGGCTGGCTCTGCCCTCTGATTCTCATATAAATTTTATTGAGGTACACAAAGAAAATATCACAACACCATAGAATACTTTCTAGGATAATTCAAACTCCATCTTATTATTTTTCTTGTGCCCTGTTATTTTGATAGTAGTTAAATTTAATTAGAAGTTACTTTAGGGTAAGTTATAACCTCATAAACAAAAATGTCACAAATGAGCAGTAAAAAAGAGAAAATTATAGAGAAATGCATTTAAACATTTTCTTAGATTGGTTTAATTTTTGTAATCATGCCTGAATTAGATTTAAATAAGATATCAATAATTTCCAGACAACCTATTAAATTAATGTAATTGCATTTATCATTTTATTTCCATGTAATTGTTACACTAACACTCTATTTGCCAGTTCTCTCCAGTCTTTCACAACTGGCTCTTCCATTTCTTTACTCATGTGTGTGGCTGTGCTTTGGATGCGTGTGTGTAAGTTCATGTATGTATGTGGATGTAAGTGCATGTTTGTGAATGTGATTTGTTGGCCCTGGGTATAAACCAGAATCTTCCTCAATTGATCTGGCATCTTTCTCCGTAAGATTTGGGCTCTCAGGCAAACCTAGAGTTTCCCTCTGATTACTGGTGTAATTACCTTGCTTCAAGGGTTCCCTGTCTCTGTTTTCTGAAAGTAGAATGACAGATGTGACTACTGCCCCAAACAGCTTGCATCCGGACTTATATGGGTTATGAGCATCTGAAATCCAGTCTTCTAGCTCCTGTAACAAGTACCTTGCTCCAGGTTCCTTTCATTGTAAAGCAGGATTCTTAGTCATTTGTTTTATAACATAACCATTCTTTTTTATTTTTGGTATGCGAAGGATAATTAAGATGATGGCATTCATCTGCATAGCCTTTGTAAGTATTTAACAAATAAGTTGATCATGTATAAAAGTACAAAATTATTTAAATAAGAATATGTATTTATTTTATTTGTGTATCATTCATTCATGGTAATAAGAAGACAACTCAACAAAGCCTGATAGAACTTGATAGCACAATAAATTTATCATGAGTGATGTTTATGGAAGCATAAAAGTTCTGAAAATGTTTTTAAAATTACAAATAGATATGTCACCAAGCAAGTTTTATGTACTTAACTCTTAATTCTTAGTCAATGTATTAATCACATATTGATGTATGTTTACCATAAAAAATAACTGGCTTACTAAATTGAAATCAAGTTGCTTTTTAAGATTCTTAATTTGCACTGTGACCAGTGATCCTGGTGATTATATGTTTAAGTGCAGTCCTAATTGATCATAGTGTCTTTTGCTATAAATTACAGAGAAGCAATGATAGATTTCACAGGTTGGTTGTGGCTTAATGATTGATTTCACAGTGTGAGTAGAAAAAGGATATAAACACACACAGAAATAAGGTAGTTACACGGATTCATGATGCGAAAGTTCTTTTTTAATGCATACAGATGCATTGATAAATCGAATGGGAGAACACAAAGAGAATATTAAGTATAGAGAAAGTCAAAGAGTTTATTCACTGCAGCATCTATCCAAACGTTTTGTATAAAGAGGATGTGTGTTCACAGGTGAGGTGCACATGTATGATTTAAGGTTAACCATTAAGCACAGTATTTTAATAAACAATTGCTTACAGGTTCATTTGCAAATTTGGTTGAACAGAAATTTGAATTGACCTAAAACTTATAGTACAGGTTTTAATATGGGCAGAAGTATATATGCTTGTGTTTTCCTCCTATTTGATTTTGATTGTAAAAATAGCAACTCATTGCGAATATGCAGCAGTTGGCAAAATTCATCACCCTACCTTTAAAAATCATAGTAAGTACATAAACATTAAAGAGATAATTTTGTCTGGCTGTGTCCTTGAACACACAGAGATCTACTTAGCTCTGCCTCCCAAGTGCTGGGATTAAAGACATTCACCACCACTGCCCAGATTCTGCTCTGGCTTGCTCTGACCTCAAGGCAACTTTATTAACATACAAATAAAATCACATTTCAATAAAAATAAAATATCACTATACCAGATCATCTTCAGAATTGTGACTTGGTATCATCTATTGTATTGGCTTTGTTTTCCTCATGGAAGACACTTTCAATACCTCAAAAAAAACAACCATTGACTCTGTACAAGGACTTATGTGCAGTCTATTTAAATGTACAGCTACAAATCCTCTTACCTTTTCTGTCCTGCTGGCATCCTTCAAGTGGAGAAGGCAATTCCTTTTTGAGATGAACTAGGTGTCTTTTTACAGAATTGTTAAAATAACTACCTTCATTCTACAGGATAGCTATAGCCACTTAAAGACATTAATACCATTGTCTTTTACTTAAATGAGCTGTGCAGCATCACTTTATGCATTTATAGTCAGGGGAAGAAAAAAAGGTAAAACTCAATGGCTATGTTAGTGGTCAATAACCCATTTACATGTGATAAGTTTTATGATAGTCCCCCACATTTTTTTTTTTGTTTACTTCATGTGTGTTGTTTATTGAAGTGCTGGCCTTTAATTTGTTTAATTGTGTCTGTGTTTCTGTGTGTCTGTATGTGTGCAGAGAGGGGGTGGGAGGAAGAAGGGGAGAGGCAGAGAGAGAAAGAGAAAGAGAAGGGGAGGCAGACAAATAAGACAGAGAGAAAGAAAGGGTGTTTGATTTCTTAGAGCCAATGTTTCCCACAAATTTTCTATTTTGGTAAAACTGTTATTCCCTAACCTAGATTGTTTCTAGATAATTTCTCTTTCATGTTATTGTAATTTTTGAACTGTCCACAAGTATTCAGAATTGTTTTAGAATATATGTTAATTTGAACCAAAATATGTATCTTTCACCAAAGTAATCCTTATAGAGATTGCTTACATTTATTCTAGATATACTTGCTAACAATTTTTTCCTAATGACCAAAGTTCTTTTATTCTCCAACTCTATACTTGTAGAGGACTAAAGTTATGATGAGACTTTTTTCACACTAGGGAGAAGTCTTTTAAACACAGTGGAATTGGCCACAATAATTCTGCAATTCCTGTGATGTTTCTCTGTGGATAGAGATCTGGAAATTTCTGAATCTTCACAGGAAGGATCATGGAATGTCCTCTATTGAACTGAACAGATGAACAGGCTGTCTGCCACTTCTCAGCTTGTTTAATGAGAGGCAATATTATCAATAACAATGTCAAGAAATCATTGCCTCTGGATATATCAAGAAATAAACTAGGGATAAATAATTTTAGAGAGAGGGCTTTATCCACACTGTCTGGAAAAGACAGATGAGTATTGAGTAAGAATAGATCAAGTCAGAGTTGAGTGTATAAAATTACGTTATACAGGGAGAGTCTTGACATACAATGTGATTTGTCAGACACTTATTACTGAGATAATGTAATTTTAAAGACTGATGATATTTGATAAACACTTAATAATGATATATACCAAGATTTGATTAAAAGATAAGCAGTGGAATTAAATCTGACTAGACCACATTTCTGTCCTTCAAGTTAAATAGGTTATATAGCCATTTTATTATCATTCAAATTATCTAAATCCATTTAGAGATTTCAAACAACCATTATGTTTTGTTTTTGAGACAGGGTATTACTTTGTGTCTGGTTGTTCCAGAACTTGCTTTGTAGATTAGGCTGGCCTTAAAAATCACAGGAATCCTCATTCCTCTGTTTTCTAAGTGTTGAGATTAAAGGTGTACCCCATAACACCCACCTATAAAATGCTTTGTAAAAACATAAGAATATAATGTGAAGTATTTCCATATTATAAACTATTAAATCATATGGAAAGATTAGTATCTTTACAGTGATATTTCTCTCTGATTAACTAAATAGTTAAAAGAAACAAATTTCGCTTTAATTTGATGTATAATTGTTACTCTGTAAGATGACTTTGTTTTTTGGATTTTTAAAATTATTTTTTTAACTTTTCTTCTTCTCTAATACATTACATTCCAGGGGCAGTTTCCCCTGCTTCCACTCCTTCCAGTCCCTCCCCAATCCTCTCCTGCAGATCAACTCCTCTGTTTCCCTTAAAAATAAGAGCATTTTGACATGAGGTTTTATACCCATTTTTATTACTCTTTGCATACAGAATCAATTTCAAAAAAAATAATACCAAGCCAAAGGCTGGATCACCTATATAGCTTTATACTTCAGTGATAGAATGTATGTATATCTGTTTTTGGAAGCAGATACTTGAATATATATGTGTTAATATTGACCTTCATAATTGAAAATTGCTTAATTTTCAATTTAACTTTCTATTCAGTGATATATATAAGGATAACGCCCCTTTCTTCTTTATTTTGACTGACTGAAGTTAACATATTGTCAGTTGTCCGGAGACAGGACTCTGGAAGCTAAAATTTTTATTTTATTTGAAAAAGTGTATTCTCAATTCTAAGTCTTCCCAGTTTCTATAAATAATCAAATTTTCAAACTTCTTACTGGCCCAGTATAGAGGTTACTTCCTTTTAGTCAAAGTGGAGCTTCTGAGGCTGTCACCATGGAGAGTCCTTTGAATCATCTCCATTTCTCCCTTCCTTGTATGGCAACAACTTCAGTGAACTACACTGTTGTTCATAATGTCCTAGTGACAATACTCATACCCAAAAATGTACACATGAACTAGTTGGCAAGTTTTACATAAATTATAACAAATCTAGTGAATATTTGTGATTTTGCTTGCTAGGCCATGAGAGAAATCTATCCTTTATAATCTCTTTAAACATGATAATACACAAAAAACTTCACTGAAATAACTGTGGTATTAAACATGGATTTATTAAATGACAATTGTGCCTATTAATATTGAAAATTTTTCTAACAGTTTCCATGGAGATTCTTTGAATGTAGAATTGGTACAGCAGGCTTTTTTTTTTTAATGAGAAAACTTAAAGCTAAAAATTCTATAAATGTAGCACTGTATTTATTCCTTACTTATATATTTTAGATATTATAATTTAAAAACACCCAGTATCATTAAAATTTAAAGACTCAACAGAAAAAAACACAAAGCAAACCACTGTCTGAATCAACTGATTTTTTTCTCTCAACATTTTTTTAAACAGTAGGAATTTTTGTTGTAAGAGCAACTTGCCACTGCCAAACTTTGCATACTTATCTTGTGCACATTTCTGCCTCACCTTTTCTGCTTTAGAGAGACTAAAACAGTAACATGCAAACCATATGCAACTGAGAGAGTATGGGCATCTTCTGACAGAGTCAAAGTCCCCTCTTTAATATGCATTAAAACCATCATGTGCCATTTTCTATGGGGTATGATGTGATCCTAACCACTCATTACATTACAGCTTTTAGTGTTTAATGCAGTTGTTCAAAGCACACAATCCAATAATTTTGGATGAGTCCTGATCCATTTATAAGTTGTTAATTTTAGGTAATTTATTTAATATCTTTCTGTTTTAGCATCCTGGTTGGTAAGATTGTGATATAAATAGTATCATATATGTGCCTGATACATTGTAAGTACTCAATAATTTTAGGCATGTATGTTTTCCCACATGTGTGTCTGCACCTCACTACACAAATATTAAATGAATTAAAATGATCCAAACACCAATCTCTAAACTTGGTGATACCATGCTAAGTTGACAATGTGAAATAATACAAAACATAAATTGGATTGAAGTATCTTGATTCAATAGGAGCACACAAATACCTCTTAAAATTAAATATACAAGTCAAGGTTTCAGTGCTCTCAGTGTGCAGTGTTACTTCAGTCACTAAGAGTTCATGGTCAGTGGATGAAAATATAAACAACCTCTGAGGCAGCAGGTCTCTTGAAATTGGAGGGAGGGGCATAAAATCCCCAGTGTTACCAAGGCTTTTAAAAATAGATATTCTCTCAGTGGCGTCTAACTTTCTCTAGTAGACTAATATCAAGCTTTACATTGTCAAGGAGGAAAGAAATCAAGAAGTGAGGGGCAAAGGAGTGTGGTACGGAAAGAATAAAAGAGAATTTTTAAGCAAGTATGATGTTATTGTCATTTTAAACCCATTCTTGCTGGTTGACTCACGAAACTCTCCTGACTGTGGATCTCACAGTCTATAAGTGGACACATCGCCTGCTACCTGACTCATATGTTGTCTTCTCCTTGGGTCTTTTGACTCTCTGCTCTCTGTGGGGCACCTAACCTATCTGGATCTGACCCCTCAGTGTCACTTCCAGACGCCTGCCTATTTCATAAATGTGTTCTTTATTCTCTAGAGGAGGCTGTTAGAATTCAGTTCATGCCATGAAAAACAGGTTTAGAGAGTGTGTCCATGTACATTATATTCAAAGAAGAATTCTTCCACAATTACCTCCGTTTTTCACATGGTATGACATTGAGGCACAAAACCCTTAAACAAGAAAACTTATACAAGACTCAAAAGTGAATTGATATGTGAATCTTCATATCCTAGACTGTCAGAATTGTAAAGGAAAAAATAACAAGTAGCCCATAAGTAGACAAAAGTCATTTTACAAACTATTATTCAAACTCAAAGTGTTGGGGGGGGGGAAGGCGGGGGCGGAGGTAGGAGGGGAGAGGACAGGGGAACACATGGCTGATATGTAAAATTAAATTATAAAAAAGGAAATAAATTAAAAAATAAATAAATATCTTTTCATGAAAGTGGTAGTTATGTTCAAGGATGTGAGCAGATACAGTGAGAAGGATGCCAATGCTTCAAGATGTTGGCAAGTAGCTTTGGTTTCTGTTCAGTAGCTCAAAATCTTCTTTGTTAAGCATATGGGTACTGTTATGGATTCATAGGGGTTGGAATGAGATAAATAAAAGATATTAAAATGAAGATATTAATTTGATAATAAGAAAGTTTTATTATTTTACTTTTATTTCACTGTGGAAATGTGCACTATAAAATTTGGCATAAGTCTGGGCGGTGGTGGTGCACGCCTTTAATCCCAGCACTAGGGAGGCAGAGCCAAGTGGATCTCTGTGAGTTCGAGGCTAGCTTGGTCTGCAGAGCGAGATCCAGGACAGGCACCAAAACTATGCAGAGAAACCCTGTCTTGAACCCCCCCAAAATGGCATAAAATAAAATAATTTTAATGTGAAATTCATATTATAATCAATAAATCCAAAGACCAATACAAACTCAGGTTTAACTATGCTCAATAGATAATAGAGATAATAGTAGGGTGATTCTAAAGGAAATATAAAATTCTTGAAAATTCTTTAAGAAATATCTTCAGTTTCAGTGATAAAATTACAAAGAGTGAATCTTTATTATTAATCAATTGGTTTAATGTTTTGCTGAGTTTCAAGCCAGAAGCTTTGCGCATATGGAACAAGTACTCCACCACTGATCATCTAGCATACTCCATGAATCTTTATTTGCTGCTAATTGTCTATTCTTCCAGTGACAGAGAGCCTATTAAATGCTAATATCTATCTGATGTTCAAAAATATATAATTGTACATTAAAAATCAATAAATATAAGAACCATAATTCAGAGTCATCATATGCAAACCCATGTGTTGAAGCTGCTTTCAAATTCTGAATTTTTTGAAATTAAATGTAATAATGTCTAGTCATGAATTATTTTTATAGAATTGGGGGAATAATCCTAAAGGGTCATATTATTGTATTTTTGACTATTTATTAGCTATCATCTACCATTTAAAAGTGTTAGCTAACTTTGAATTATGTCTTCTAGGAAGGAAGTGGTAGTACTGTGTTCCCCAAAATGTTGTGCACCCTAATAAATTTATCTGGGGTCAGAGACACTACAGCCACAATATTAAACATGAGGATAGGCAGTGGTAGCACACGCCTTTAATCCCAGCATTCGGGAGGCAGAGCCAGGTGGATCTTTGTGAGCTCAAAGCCACATTGGAAACAGCCAGGCATGGTGACTCAAACCTTTAATCCTAGAAAGAGAGCCTTTAATCCCAGGGAGTGATGGCAGAAAACAGAAAGATATATAAGACGTGAAAACCAGGGACCAGAAACTAGAAGCATTTGGCTGGTTAAGCTTTCAGGCTTTGAACAGCAGTTCAGCTGAGATCCATTTTGGATGAGGATTCAGAAGTTTCCAGTCTGAAGAAATAGAATCAGCTGAGGAATTGGCAAGGTCAGATAGCTGTGGCTTGTTCTACTTCTCTGATCTTCCAGCATTCACTCCAATAACTGGCCTCAGGTTTGATTTTTATTAATAAGACCATTTAAGATTCATGCTACAACAATGGTATGTTCCTATTCTTGATCAGAAATGCTCTTGGTAGATAGTAACTTCATAGTGAATACAATTAGTGTTGCCATGTATTCATGAAGAAGGGATCTGGGGCACAGACAACTTATTGGTAGCTAGCCCCAAATGCAAAGTTACTCTGTCTCCAGGAGTAGCCATCAACTAGCCAAGGCTTATTAACTAGAAGGAATCTCCTGAGCACCTCTGAAATCCTGCTAGAATTTTGGTTGGCTGGGGCATATTGCAAGCCTACAGAGGTAATTATAGTGGTAGTTATAGCTTACAGTTTTCCCTCTTTTTAGTATTTCAAATACAAATTCTAAGATATCTGGTCCTCTCTCATACTTATGAAACTTAACTGTTACTCATTTTAAAAATTATATATAAGGCATTCATCTTTAAAATTACATTCTATGAAATCATAAGTCAAATTATGAGTATAAATATTGGCTATTATCATGAATGTTGTCTTTATAGATTCTAAGACACATAGAAAATAATCACTTATTGCTAATTGACTTAGAGCAAATGCTGAAGAGTGGACTATTATTTCCACAGTGCAATGCGTTTGGGGCTTAGAATTATATTGTGCTTTGTAGTTAAGCTGAAAGGTCATAAGGAAGAAAATAAACGATTAAATAATATCAACGTGACAGCTCACCTCATGACAATAATTACAAACATCTCATTTAATATAAATATAGCTGATCTATCAACTTATTATTAGTCATCACTAATGTCTGTTCAGCTGCAGGTAGTGCTGGAAATATTAAATTAAACAGTTTAATTTACAATGAAATGAAATGAATCTCAGTAGAATAAATCAAATGTCTCACCCATGAAGGGTAATTATCTTTCTTTTGCTCAAAAAAAAAAATTGAAGACATCCATGAATGACTTGTGTCTTGTCATTCTTCAGAAGCTATTTCTAGTTATCCTTTCCTATGTCTTACCTGACTTAAAATACTGTCAATAAAACAGTAATTAGTCTGTCAGTTACTATTGACAGCAGGTGATTTAGTATATAATTGAAAAATATCAATTATTACCGTGAAATGTGTAAACTGCAGGAGTTGTAATTATTACAATGAATACTTTTCCCCCTAACCTTTAGCATTGTGAATTCTATTGTTAATGACAGCACATTTTTCAACCTTTCTTTTCTTCAAAGCAGGTAGGTGTACATAAAGGGGAAGTTGAAAGTGCCTGCTGGCAGAGTGTGTCATTGTGTAGCTGGTCTTCAATCACACAGGGCAGCAATGCAACCCATTATGGTAGACGAATATTTAACTGTCACAGTGAAAGGCCGTGGTCACTCAAAAGGCTTGCACAGAGCTTGGAGTGAAACTGAAGCCTTGCTTTGAACTGCATATAGGGATTTTACTACAATTGTTTCATTAGCATCAGTAAAACTTTTTATCCTCTTTCAGAAACAATAGCAATAAAATAAATCAATCTTAAGACACTTTTTAATAATTATTCCTTCATTATTTTGTGTTTAGAAACCTTATATTCAGAAAATCACTAATGGGGTGTTCCTATTGACTATATCCCAATTCGAAACTAATGATGCTTGCTCGCACACTCTGGCTTTCTCAATCTCTCTATCTTGCAAAATGCATTTCACCTTCCGAAACGCATCTTGTGTTCCCTAAAAGCATACACAATAATGAGCACTAATTTACAATTTGTCAGTGAAATTTCTTTTATGATTCTGATTTTGTTCGTTTGTTTGTGTGTACATGTAATTGTGGGATATGTTTGGCTTTATATATAGATGTGTATTTGCAGCCATACATGTGGTTCTGCATGTGTATGTTTATAACCAAACATACACAAACTGGGTGTGTGTGTATACACACATTCTCACACATAATAGTACCCATATATAAATACAGTGAAATAATTTATTGTAAAAATGTAAAATTAACTTATTTTTTAAAAAAAAGGAAAAGAACAATGCTATTTGAATCACAGTGATATAGCCACTTGTGTATTTTGTACCCTGAGACTGTAAAATGTCCAGCTACATACTACACAGTGCATTAATTGTAATTTCTGCAGAAACTCAGAAATAAGAATTACTATGACTTTTTAATGGACTAAAAGCCATGCATCCTCTTACGTCTTATCGGATATATAAAATAGAAGATGAAATACAAACTCAATGGTAGAAGAAAGCAAAACAAAAATATAAAATATCAACACGTGGAACACACAGCAAAGAAAATGTCGGCTCAGCAACAGTTTATTTCTCATTTGTTTTGAAATGAATTTAAAATTTTTCATTGACAGTATGAACTGGTTAGAAAATGCGACAACTGTGAGCAATCCAATCTGGTAACGGTACAGCAAACCCACAGCACGTTGGCAGGACTCTTGCCATATTCCGTTTCCTCTTCCTGACGAGGTTCTCTGATCTATTTCAAAATAACCACTTGTAAACGCTTCCCCAAGCACTAAAGTTGTTTGAGTGTGGGGCCGAACAGTATGAATCGGTAGTAATAAAAGCATCAGCAGGATTCATTTGCAGCCTCCTGCCGGGAGACACTTTACCTTAGCAGCTCAAATTGTATTGAATTGTAATGAATGAAGAAGTGGATCCCTGCCAGGGAATAGTTTGTAACTTGGAAAAGTGGATATAATTACACAATAATTCTGCCTTTGCGGAAGGTACCTCTGCTTCAGGAGTACCGAGGTTATTTACAGCTGTTACTCACAAGTCTGTTTAGTCATCATGTTGGTACATCAATCAAAGCCAAGGCTTTTATGTTCTTTTTATTTCTGTTTTACTGCTGAGCCAAAAATACAGTGGCATCTATTTCATTCCTGAAACCTATCTAAGATTTCTACACCTTAACTTGTAACACACGATTGAAAGTTATATTTACAGATCACAGAACTCTATATTATTGAAGCATTTTTATATTCTGTTTTCCCTCCCCCCAGGATTTTCTGTATGTATTTATTTATTATGAGTTAAATGCATCAGTGTCTATGTAGGTAAACCATTTAGGCAAATCCTGGAGCAAGAAACAATAAAAGCTCAAAGCGTGGCTTTATGGGAAAATTATCCTAGTTTGGTTCTGTGGCCATGGAAAAACACTACCCAAAACCAACTTAGGGGAGGAAAAGAATAGTTCCGCTTACAGGATAAGGTGCATCACTGGAAGATTCAGAGCAGGAACTCAAGCAGGAACTTGAAGAAGTAAACATTCTTCTTGATGGTAACTCACAGACCCATACTTAGCTCCTTTTCTTTCAAGGTCCTGGATTAGGAACGGTGGCACCCACAAGGGACTGGACCCTTCTAAGCATATGGACAGTTCAGGTGACCCCCACAGACAAATCTAATCTACTCAGTTGAGGTTCTTTTCTCAGGTCACTCTGTGCTGTGTCAAGGTGACAGTTAAAAACAACCAGGAAAAACACAACTGAATCCACACAGTCTTCTTTTTAAAGATATATCCAAATTAATGTTGGTCTTAGTTTTGTTTTTCTAACTTTCTTTAACTTATGAACTATGCTGATATTATGTATGTGTTAAGTACAAGAAAATCATTTTTATTATTATTTCCCTTTTTGAGATGATAATATAATTACATCACCATTTTAATGTATGAAAGTGATGTAATAATATATTAATTATTATAACAACATAGTGAAAGTGTTTATTTGAAATGATATGTTCTGTTTTAGACAGAAGAGTAGGAAATTTTAAAATAAAAATTTGCAGTTTATTTTAATAAAAACAAAGGCAAACATATAATAACTAACCTTCTAAGTTCTGATGAACACTGTGAATAACAAACAGATAGTATATTAAATACACAATCAATTATAGAATTATACATGAATTGCTAAGTAGCATTTCCCTTGAGAACACTTTGATTACAATTTTTTGACCGTGCAAAAGACGTTGAAGTGGAATTACTAGTCAGTATGTACCAGAGATATGTGTTTCCGTTCCAGCAGATTAGCACCATTTTATAACCAAAATAACGAGTCAAGTGTCCAGAAAGAATCAAAAGAGAAACGGATACAAGGGAGAGGAAAACCAGTGAAAGTGAAACAAAAAGAGAAAGGAAGTGAACAGTAAAACTGCAAACCAGGTTTGCATGGATGAAATTTTACACCTACCTAGATAGGAATTATTACCAGCTAAGAAAACATATCTAATCAAAACTAGTACTTACTACTAATAGCTTTATAATGATTATGTATATTTTGTAGCTTATAGATATTTTGCTATTAAATTACTACTAAAACCAAACAAACAAACAAAAAACTATGGATTAGACACACTACAGTAGTTGAATGTAGACACAGAGTCCATAAACAATTTTGTTGAGGCACACTTCTAAACACAGAGAACACAGGTTGATTATTCAAAGACTAGCTAATGTATATATGGCACCATTGCATACTGGCTTACAGCAGATCTAACATTTGCACCCCCAAATTAGATGTGAGTAGAATGGTTATATAACTGTCACGTTAAGCTTTTCTTGTATTCATATATAATATTGGAATAATGAAGGAACCTGTTTCCCAGAACAGCTATGACATTTAAGTGAGTTATTTATGTCAAGCACTCCCCACTCATGCTTACCAGTCCCTACTGTCTAGTCTCAGTAGGGCTTGGTTCATGACCTGAACTATCCTGAGGAATGGGTGTAACACAGGTGAAATGATCTGGATATATTCCAGGTTCTTGTGACACACTTTTTCCTGTGATGTTTTACCCCATATTACTTATGGGAATGTGGATTATGTTAGAATCAGGAAACCTACACTGACAATTGCTTGAAATTCATTCCTTTAGGGGGTCTCAATTCTGGGTTAATATCTTTCACCTATCCCATATCTTCTATGAAGCCCTAAGAACACCTGCAGTTAATTTATATCTGACTCATGCTTTCCAAGCTTCAATCACGAGCCTTGTTGCATGGAAATAGGTTGCCCTACCCTCTTTCTAATGGTACACATTGACTTCTTGTCGTTCTCATCACATTTGTGTATCTGTGGGAAGCTGTCCTTTGGAGCACTAGCATTCTGATCGTGCAGATGTGACTCCTTGGAACAATGGTTCTCAAAAGTTCATATGAATAAAAAGCACCTTCCTATCTCATTTTAAATTGTATGTCCTGAAGTTTCAGCTGAGGACAGCAACTAACGTCTGAGATGATGGCCAATAACCTTCATAAAAATGCACATAACTGAGCAAGCAAATTAATCCTGTGTAGCCTCAGCAAGGAACTTGCAAAGTGCTATTATAAGTAGAAACCTATAATTCCTTTCAAATATTACTTTAAGGATTCCTTAATAGCTAGGTGGTTGAGCGTAGGGTCCTGGACTTCAAGCCCAGCATCGTAAGAGGGAAAAAAAGTAAAGAAAAGGCTTACTATAGAATAACTCAGTTGATACAGTATGCGTAGTATATAATAGATTTTCTAAGAAACAAAGTCAATCATTCACTCTTTGAAATCTCTAAATGTGTTAGTTCTTTTTTTTTTTTATTTAACTTTTAATCACAATTCTTTCCTGTACCACGCCACCCCCACACAGAGAAGTCAGAGAAGGCTTTAATATCTGAAGCATATCTACTGCTTAAGGTCTTCTGATAGCTCTCTACCACAACTTCAAAGAAATCCCAACTCCCTTTCGACATGTTTGAGGCACGAGTGGGCACACTATCATACTGACTACATTTTCTCTACTTGCTTGTGGTTTAAAATAGAAAATTCTTGTCAACTTGATCTCTTTTTTCTTTTCATTATTCAAAGCGCCAAACTCCAAATCACTGTGAACACTTTCATCCCTTCTTTTCTCTGAATAGCCAACATTGTTCCTCTCCAACAATTGCCTAGTCTCTTTCCTTCAGGCCTCAGACTGAAAGACTGTCTTCATCTCCCTCTGAAGCACCCCAACCCCCTCTGGCTCTTCCTAGCCTATACAACAGATTCTATATCATCTGGGGATGCTGTACCTGGGAGAGCAGCCAGCTCAGAGACACACCCCCAAAAAATGCTTTAAACAAAACAAAGGCATTCCCATGTGATAGAAGTAGTACTAACACTATTATTCCAGTGGTCAAAAGAGAAGAGGAAATATTTTCATTAGAGTATTAAAAATATTTCAACAGATTTGAAAAAGATCAAGGTGGCTCTTTTGTATAAGTAACTTAAATGTTTTAAAACAATACAATTCTAAGTCATTCAATGTTGATGAAAATAAACATATATATACTACCAATAGATATAATTGTTTGTAAAGTACAAAAAATAAATGATTTTTGAACAACTAGTACAGATAAGTGTTCATAACTCTTCTAAAATGTTGTCTATTTAAATATTCATGGTAAATAATGATGGTATTTCAACCTTCTAGAATCCATATTTTTATTTTATTAGTGTTTTCCGTAAACCCACATAGTGGTAAGGACATAATTTTTTTTTTTTTTTTTATTTTTAGACCAGACTTGAAAACTCATGCTTTAGCCTTGGTTATGTTTTTTTCCCTCTCTCTAAATCTCTTAGGTGACATTATATATGAATAAGTAAATAAGCAGGAGTACCAAAGTCAGAATAATGTGTCATTGGATGCACTGTTTTGAGCAAGTCACTTTATGGGAAGAGGTTTGTGGTGGCTGAAATATACAAAGCCATTTCACCAGTTCCTTAGTGTATGGCAAACTGTCTTATCACCATATGGTTTGAAACTTCAGGCATAGTGTGTAAATTATGAAAAGCTAAATTTAGACTGCCATCATGACAGTAACATATTCAGAGATTCCCATGAGGTAAATGTCTTGATTTCATTATTGTTGTTATGGTATGCTTTTGTGAGTAATTTGGACAATTTCCAGTGTTTATAATAGGCTCCAAGTTCACAGTCAATTTATTCATAATCACAGTAGGAATAAGACTTTATCTTCATAGAAGGCTGGCTCAAAATTTCAGGTCTTGAAAATATAATGTGCTGTTTATATATGGAAATTTCATGTGAGCTATCACACCATTTTGGATCAAACCCAATTGAAAATAAAATATCTTGGGTTTTGTTTTATTTGAAGGCTATTTTAATGCCCTGAAATGTATAGACACCTAGTGTGGAACCTTAGAACCTCGATATAGTAAATATTGTCAAGTATGTATGCTTTCCTTCAAATCTATTGACAATGCCTAGATAATATTCAAAGACAGGGACAACATACATGTTTGAAATTCCCTGTCTTTGAATTAAAAATTCTGATTAAACTCTATGTTTATCACTGATAAGTATTTATGGTTGTGCAATATTATTTACGTGTTTCTTAGTTATAAATTTGGAGATGAAAGAAAATAGAATTTTAACGTTTCACTTAACTTTAAAGTTACCTGTCAGGTTAACATCTTTCTCTGTGGTTGCCATACTCCTGTTTCAACAAGCCTGCTGAAGGTAACACAGTGACAGTATTTGGGGGTGTTTTTGTTGTCTGTCTGTTTATTTTGTTGTTGATGTTTTGTTTTCTTTTTTGAGACAACGTTTCTTTGAGTAACTGCCCTGGCTGTCCTGGAACTTGCATTTTGGATCATGCTAGCCTTGACCTCACAGAGAACGGCCCTGCTTCTGCCTCCTGTGTTTGGAGTTTTAAAATCAATTGCTGTTGCCTTCTGTAACCTGCATTTACCCTATTGTTCTCCTCTTTTTTTTTTTTCTTTTGGAAACTGAGTTTCTCACTGAAACTGGAGCTTGCTGATTGCATCAACTGCAGGACTCTTGATCCCCTGGAGCCCTTTTTTCTTTGCCTCCACAGTCTGGGTTTGCAAGCATGCCACTGAGCTGTTGGATTTACATATTTGAGAATCCAGATTCCAATAAAGTCTATGCTTGGGAGGCAAGCACTTTACAGACTGAGCACTCCTTGGCTTCTAAAATGATTTTCATTTTTTTTTTCCTTTTCTGTATCTTTGAAGTAATTATGGATAGGATTGCACAAAGTTCTGATTACAATTTATACTTCTAAGAAGAATTATCTCTGCCATTCTGTGCACAAACATGATTGGAAAAGAAAGATAGTGGTTATATTTCATGTTCATATGTTTTGGCCAGTTTTTTAATCCATTGCATTCTATAAATGGATATATTATGAACTGCTAAATAGATTTTCATTGCTATTGCAATTTTCTACTTGTGCATGTATATGTCACACATGTGTATCTTACATGGTCTCTGTGTTTTATATGAAATCAATCATCTTCAGTATAAACACACACATTTAAAATTGCTCACCTTTGGAAATGACAAATGTAGAATTACTGACCAAAACTATATAATAAATTTTTAAAAATTCTCTGTTTACACACGTAACTTTGAAAGAAACAAGACTAAAACTGCTTTTAAAGCTGTGTAATATAAAGACAGAAGAGGGCTCAGGTGGTAAATGAGATTGCAAACAAGCCCAGCGACTCAGTTGGATCACACAAACTCACAAGATAGAAGGAAGAAAATGGCTTCTGAAAGTTGTCCTCTGATCTCTACTTGTGCTGTTTGGCACATGTTACTTCCCACAAAATAATCAATGGTAAAATAAAGTAAAAAATTCTATTATAGGCATGTGTATATGTACTTAATGATTTAAATTAAAATTTGATGTTCTTGTATTGATTTTATAATTTATGTTTACTATAGATATTTACAAGGTCATTTATGGAAATGTTAAAAAATTCCTAGAATTTGAAATGATAAAGCTATAATTTTTATCTGGCTTAATGCTAAAGTTAGAAACTGGCATATCAAATGAATTGCATAGTGTAAATATGACAATAGAAAGCAAATTTAAATGGAAGTAATTCAAAAATGTTAAGCTTAGAGAAGAGAGGAAGATGAAGATTTTTAAATAGTCTTTGAAAAATAATTGTGGATACTTTTGAATGCAATTCAATGAAAAATGAAAATAAATAAAGATATATTATGTTGGTTACAATTTCATGACAATTTCCTATTGCTTGCTCAGACAACATGACGTTATATGATAATCACCCAAACTTTCATATGACATTACCTGTGAAGACACAGCATGGAAATTGTATTAATGAGGCAGTCATAATGAAGAAATACCTCAAAGAAAAATGATTCATTACTCGATGCAGGGTATTTTAGTAATGTTCAAGTTGTATTAGTTTGAAAGGAACAGAAAATGACAAAGATAGATGGACCTTTTTTAGGGCACCATTTAAATATCACGTTTGGAAGTGACTTTGAAAGATGTTTTTCCTGAAATTAGTGCCAAGACTTCAGATTCAGTTTGTTCTCCTTATGCTTCATCCTAAAGTTCTTTGTCGTTGAATTCAACGGCTGCAGCATTGCTTTTCTTTATTGTAGTACAGTTTTCACGGAGATTTTTTCTGAAATACATTAATAACAGTTAAATATGTTGTAAAATTTGGCTTTAATTGTAAAAATAATTACATTGATCATTCATGGTTCTATTTCTTGGCAGAGATTCCCACTGCAAGCTACTGTTGACCATAAAAATGGAATTGTGATCTTGAATTATATTGTGCTTGTTTAATGTAGCATAGACTCTGTTTTGGCTTAATGTGGGCTCTTCCACAAAGCTATAAATTTGGCTTGCTCTCTGTCCTCTAGGATAAGATGATAGTACCACATGCAATATTCAGCTTGTTGAGCATCCTGGAAAAAAAATCCTTATTGTTAAAATTGTAGCAACAAGCAGAAATTAATTATTTGTTATCACACAAAGAACTTTTATATTATATTTCCAATTCTGTTCTTCATTGAAGTCTTGATTTGCAAATGTGAGTGAAAGATTGACTTTAAACTTCCACAGATGATTAGCTGCCAGCTTTAATCAAATTGAGAAGTAATTAGCAAATCAAAACTTGATTAGCTCTTTGCTTGATTTCCTAAAATTATAGTTTATGTAGTTTAAATAATGGGGGAGGGGAATTGACTGTACTCCAGTCACAGCCTTATGTTGGGGCAGGAGGGAAGCATATTTCTGAAAGTTTTTATTTTGTTTATTTGTAACAAATAGTTCTTTGTTAAACAATATTCTTCTATTTTTATTCACCAAGAGACAATTACTCTACACCTTTATGTAAATAACATCTAAGTTTACTATCTTGTGTGTGTGTGTGTGTGTGTGTGTATGTGTTTTATGTGAATACACAATTTTACTTACAGTTTTTATGTGTCTCAATTTACTCCTGTGTGTAAAAGTAGGTACTTCAATATCAGAGATGTTCCCCAATCATCCACTCTTCACCTCATGTTTTAAGAGTTTCTCACTGGAGCTTCATCCAATTTACTGTGAAGGCATGCCAGCAAGCATCAAAAAAGTTACCCGAGTCTAGAACATATATACTAACCAAACTTCTCTGATATTTACATGGGTTCTAGGGATCCTATCTCAATCGCTCATGTTTGTTCAGGAGTAATTTTACAAACCAAGTCATTCCCTCATCCTCTAAATGACCTTTAGAAGAACTGTTTCTAGCTGGGCGGTGGTGGCACATGCCTTTATTCCCGTTACTCGGGAGGCAGAGGCAGGCGGATCTCTGTGAGTTCAAGGCCAGCCTGGTCTACAGAGTGAGATCCAGGACACGCACCAAAACTACAGAGAAACCCTGTCTCAAACAAACAAACAAACAAACAAACAAACAAACAAGAAAACAGAAACAAAAACAAAGGAACTGTTTCTAATACATACATCAGTGTCAATCTTTAGTCTTTGGTGTCAGTTGTATCCAGGATATTTTTCAATGCCTAGATATAAATGGCATTGAAGGTATCATGATCTATGAGTTAAATTATTATGTATTAAGATACACAGAAAGTCTGAGGTTGAAGTTCATTAAGAGATGGCATACTCGGTATACACAAAGGAATTCTGTCTACCACAGCCACTGTGAGTCTATACAAATCAAGTACCGCAGAACTAGGAACTGCTATAGAAGAAGCAAAATTTTACTGTCTGCAACCTTTGCTGTCCAACAGCTCTTGGGAAGTGTGCAGCGAAGAAATAGGGAACAGAACCTAAAGTGTCCCTAGCAAATCTTGGTACAAAAAATCTGAGAGAGCTACATTGGTTCTTCTATACTCCACCCTTATGAAATGGATATTTCATTTGCTGACATTAAGCCTTTGCTCAAAAAATGACACATGAATGCACTGGGAGTTGGATGTATTTGTGTTTTGAAAGTAGTCATAACAAGCATAATGTTCTCAGAATTTCAGCTAGAAAGAACTTTATAAGATATACTCAGACATAACATTTTCGGATATATTAAAGTTTTAGTTTTTAGATAATTAAAATTATAAGTCATTCTTCACTGATGTTAAATAATTCTAATTTTCATATATGTTTTATATTATCTCAAGCAAAGTATATAAAATACCAATCAGTTTTGAAAATGACAGAACTGTTGAAGCAGTTAGAAACAGCTGCATTTAAAATTAATTTGAACAGCTGTCTTTATTTGAGGTAAAGTAATAGAATTACAGAAACTTCTAAGTAGCAAATACAGTTTTCAAAAATATTACTTTCTACATATTAGATTTTGAAACAAACACTAAATATTTTATGAAAGAATAGTAAATATTGTTGAAATGAACTGTTTGAATCAGTGTTCCGCTATGGAGCCCTGGCTGGGATGGAATTTACTTTGTGTCTAGTTAGTCCTAACATTGTGGACCCCTTCCTGCCTCAGTCTCCCTAGTACAAAGATTCAAAATAAATAATTAAAGGTATTATGAATAAAATTTGATGAATGGCATCAAAACATAGATATAGTTTATTTAATTATATGAAACACTGCACACTGACTTTGGAATAAAAATATTAAGGTATCAAAGAATGCAATAAAAGGATTATTTTGAGTAGTTCATTTTGAGGATAGGTTCAAGAAAATATATTAGAAAGTAGACCAGAATTTTTGTCCTTTATTTCACTATATCTAAAGTGTGCTCTATATTGTGTTGGTACTGTCTACTCTCATGTGTTAGGAATGTGAGGCAGAGCCAGGCAGATCTTTGTGAGTTCGAGGCTAGCCTGGGCTACAGAGTGAGTTCCAGGAAAGGTACAAAGCTACACAGAGAAACCCTGTCTCAAAAATAAAAAAAAAAACAAAACAAAAAACAAACAACAACAACAACAAAAAGAAACGTGAAGTGTCTAGTTCAGTGCTCTATTCTTTTATCCTAGGCTACACTAAAATATGTTGTTCTCTGTCATCAACCTTAACACCTGATAGAAAAATTTTATTCAGTGTCTTAGTTATTAATGTTCTATTTCTGTGAAGAGACACCATGCCCATGGTAACTCTTATGAATGAAAGCATTTAATTGGGGGCTTGCTTATAGTTTCATTGGGTTAGTCCATGGACATCATAGCTGGAAATGATCAAGAATGGCACTGGAGAAGTAACTGAGAACTTTACATCTTGATCTGCAGGGGGCAGGCAGAGGGAGACACACACACACACACACACACACACACACACACACACACACACACACACACGGGCAGGTAGGTAGCAGAGAGGGAGGGAGAATGAGAGAAAGGAAGAGAAATAGACACATTGATTCAAGCTGGAGCTTTTGAAACTTCAAAATCTACCCCTCGTGATTCACTTCCTCCAATAAGTTCCTCCTTCCTATGTCTATCCCAAATAGTTCCATTAACTAGAATCCAGTCAGTCAAATGTATGAGCCTACGTGGGCCATTCCCATTCAAACCAGCACATTTAGTGTCATGCTTAGATATCTCAGCATGCCATTGCCTTTCCTTACATGGTGTAACAATTCTTCAAGCTCTACAGCTGCTGAACTCGCATATTCATTGCTCAGAAGGAGAATGAATAAATACGTACGTTCACAACTCTTTATTGAGGTGCCATCTCAATCAAATATTTAGTATCAGTTCAAGAATAGGTCTTTTATAAATACATGTGATTTTAAAAAGATTTATTCAGAAAGTCCTTAGACCCTACTTAGGTAACTGGAAAGTAGCTAATAAGCTATGGAAGAAGTAAACAGAAATGTGAAAATGAATCTTGGTTTAGCTATTTAACAATTGATCACCATTGTAGAACTGGTATTTTACCTTTAGTTCACATCCATTTGCTAACAGTGCAGGAAATGACTCTTTTGCCCCCTTTCCCATACACTTATATCATGTTCAATATAATAATAACTAAGTGTTAATAAAGCAGATTTACATACACAAGCATAGTTACATTTTAATAATACATGGTGCACCTTAATTATAAAACGATAGAAGAGGCAAGCAAAGGAATAAATTTGTTCATATAGAGAAAACATTTGGAGAGTTATAGTTCCATTTGCACCTCAGATTATAGCAGAGAGGGAGCCTGTTACCAGAAGACATAAAGATATTTAGAAAGCTTCATGTTTAAACTAGTATTATAAAATCTTTCACATTCACTTTCAACAGGGCTCGTCTAACCCATCTAAGACATTTTTGTCAAAATAAGAAGCATAAAGCTAGGTAAACCATTTCTTTGGAATGTTGCTATATCTTTTGCCAAAGTTTAATCATATATATTTTGTAGGTCTTTATCTACATGAATCGCGAGTCTTTTTACTTCATTCATTCATCAGTAGTAATCAGTATATGCTACTAATAGGATTTTTTAAAACCAAATCAAATGTTAATGTTGAGACTTTTAATAATTCAAGTTCTGCTTGCATTTTTTCAATTATGTGGTCATTGGACGAGATCACATTTAGCAAATATAAGAAAGAAAAATCTAAAATAGCCCCTCAACAAACATAGATGTTAGTTTCCATATAGTCTTTTTTGCTTAAAACTGGGAGCATTTCTAACGAAGCATATGAGATATATGTTGTCCATAGACCAGAGGACAAGATCTTTCTGTAGTTTGAAAAATGATATATAATCACAGTTTGTTTTTTAGATGATTCCTTTCCATGTATGTCAATTATGCCTAGAATAGTGTCTCATTTACACTTGATGCCTGATATATATATAAAACATTGGAAAACATTTCATTGGGGTGGTTTGCTTACAGTTCAGAGGTTCAGTCCATTATCATCGTGGTCGGACATGGCGGAGTGCAGGCAGATGTGGTGCTGTAGTTGTAGCAGAGAGTCCTACATCTTGGAGGCAAAGGAAGTGGTCTCCATGAGAGACAGTACCTTGATCATATATGAGACCTCAAAGCCCACCCAGAGAAAGACACACTTCCTCCAACAAGGCTGTCCCTACTCCAACAAAGCTGCACCTCTTAGTAGTGCCACTTTCTATGAGATAATGAAGGCCAATGACATTCAAACTACCACAATTGGATATTCATTGTAGAAAATTTTAAAATACTAAAACAAATGACTATTAAATGAATAGCATCGCTTTACTTGGAATAATAAACACTCAAACTATTTGAACAACTCAAAAGCTATTGTAAAACGGATATTTTAGCCATTTTGAATATTAAGTACACACACATATATTCCAATTGATTTTAGAATGTTGCTTCTCAATGTATTCTATACTAAATTACATATCATAGAAAAGGCAAAAAGGTAAAAACATATTATATTTTATAAATATGTTGATTTTTTTTACTTATAGCCAGACATTTATGTTACCATCACTCATTTGAGAAATTGTTAACTAGAATGACACATAGGTATGAATTTAATAATTACATATTGTGCATTATGCCTATTTTTTGAGTCAACAATGTAAAAGCAGGGAGCTGATTCTCCACACAGCTGATTAATGTTCTTGTACCAGCAGATGGCCCTGGGCTTACTTCAATATGTCTCTGTGATTCCCCTAGTAGCTGTACATATTTCTCCCTTCATTTATTTTCAACCACTATCAATTTATTCTATATCGTTCTTTGTTTTATATGATTGCAATGATCTACCTCTTACCCACCAAGGGATTGTTTCACATCAGTCTAGTCTGAACTTGAATACAGATTTTTGCTCAGTGTTTCTGTGGTATAATTGAGGTAATTGACAGAGACAAAGACAGTTCACAAAGTTAATTAAAATTTTCCATCAGTTCACTTTCAATTAGTTTCATTGATACGATACACTTTTTCCTACTTAATGTCTTAACATTATCACCAGGCAGTACACAGGTTATGCTAGTTTGTCAAATATGTAGTGATTATTAAAATAGTCTTTAAGTAGTCACTATTTTGATGTTCTAATTGTCCTCTTGTCTTTGAACAGCTGTATTATAATTAGCGTTTACTTCAGTTTTGCAGCCATTTAAATTTCTTCTTGATGCTGTCTTTTAATTTTCCTTCCTTAGAACTGGATAGGTTTTAATGCCATGCAAACGAGCAGATGATGAGGTAGTGGGATAATCTAGTACCAGTGAAAATAAGAGTATAAAATCCTAGACTCCTTAAGTTACCCCTAACGCTCCATCTTGGGTTTAAAACATGCTTTATGTATGTTTTCAGGGCTAAACATTTTGGTATTGGTTAAACATTTAGTGTACTATTCCTTCAGGGAGAAATTTCTCACACTGTCAGCATTTCTTGGGTGCCTATAGTTTATTAGGTAGGGTAAGCTCTCCTGGACTTTTCCTATCCACGTTAGCATGTCTGAACTAGTAACATTTTATGGACTGAACAAGTTATAATTATGTATTCAAGTGAGTGTGTGTGTGTGTGTGTGTAGGTGTGTGTGTGTGTGTGTGAGAGAGAGAGAGAGAGAGAGAGAGAGAGAGAGAGAGAGAGAGAGAGAGAGAAGAAGAAGAAGAAGAAGAAGAAGAAGAAGAAGAAGAAGAAGAAGAAGAAGAAGAAGAAGAAGAAGTGGAAAAGAATGCCATGAATTTGAAAAAAATCATAGAGGAATATATGACAGAGTCTGGAAGGAGGAAAGTGAAAGGACAAATGATGTAATTATATTTTAATCTCAAAAACTAAAAAACTTACTTTCATATAAATACATACAGAGAAAAGCATCCATGCGTATTGTAAAAGTGTTATTATACTTTCTTTTGATGTATGTTTTTGAGTTTGGGTTTTTAGAAAGCCATGTAATATTAATTAAAATGAACCATGTGTCAAAAAATAAATTTCAGTTCTTATATTTTTACTCATAAATTTAAACTCATCCAAATCTCCCTCCCTCTGTCTTTTCTCTCCAGTGTTGTATGTGATGTGTAAAGCTGAGGCACTTGTTGTTTGCATGACTTGTTTTTATGCGTGTTTCAACTGCCTTGTAATCAGAAAGTAACATTAAACATACTACGCAGACAAAATCATTTTATAGTACACCTTTCTTCATGGATATAATGATCACTTGTAAAACTTTAGTTTTTAAAGCAATAACCAAAACAAGTTGAAAGATAAGTACAGAAGAAAACATGTTCTTTCAATTTAGACACTCCGTCAGCTCCAGCATTAACTCAATTTAGAACATTTCAACAACTTCCAAGTGAAGAGATTCACTTCACTTAAAAAAATACAAAGGCCATTTCAGAAATAAACTATTCTCATATATGTCTATATCACTTTCTTATTTTTCATACTTTAATAATAAATGATTACATGTATTCATCACTTAATTGAATTATTATGGAGTACTTTAATGATAAGTATAATTATTTTGTAAAATAATAAAAGATAATGCAAGTAGTCATATAATATATTTGAGTAGTCCTTGTATTTGAATTTTAATCTGGTTCCACAGAAGAACTACCTTAAATGGTTTGAGATGCATGACAAAGTTATTTCTAGAAATAAGTAACACTTTGGTCTTATGTCCTCAAATTGATACAGTAGAAAATATCCCTATTTTGTAGGATTTTCAATATACCTATAAGAAGACAGCTAATAAGAATATGCACAATATATAATGAAGGAAAATCTCACTGATAATCTCCCTATAGAGTAGGTCATGTGTTGCCTTTTTGCTCACCAAAGTCCACCCACTGGTGTGTCTACAGTCTGCTTTCATTTTTCAAAGTTCAATGTTTGGCTGTAATTCAACAAAAATCCTACTTTGTCAGTTGCCAGTTGGCTCCCTTCACTTAGAAATTTGCTTTCATTTTGTACGGGCGCTGGACCCCTGTGGCCAAGTGAGACAGTGGCACATTAGAGAATCAGTCAAGCAAGTCTGTAGAAGTGGTGCATGTGGGAGAGGGTTAAAGAGACGTGAGTTCAATAAGGACAACAAGGAAAGAATTAATGTTCAGTATATAATCTGCACACAAAGGTGTAGATGTAACCAGCTTGTTAAATAAGAAACACAGAACGGATTGCAGAGTTAAAAACCACGAGGTCAGAGCAAAAGCAGAAAACCTTACCCTTCACTGCTTCTGGGGTTCTTCCTCTCTGCAAGAGACCTACTTCTCTGCCTCCTGTCTATTTAAAAACTTTCTGTTCTCCTCTCTCATTGGTTGTAAACCCAGCCACATGACCTCCTTGTCACTGCCTGTTTGTACAGACCTCCAGGTCTTCTATGGTTGGTACTGAGATTAAAGGCATGTGTCTGCCATGCTGGCTGTGTCCTTGAACACACAGAGATCTGCCTAGCTCTGCCTCCCAAGTGCTGGGATTAAAGGCGTGCCCCACTACTGCTCAACTTCTGCTCTGGCTTGCTCTGACCTCAAGGCAACTTTATTGACATATAAATAAAATCACATTTCAATACAAATAAAATATCACTATACAAAGGCCTTGCTAACTTGTTAAGAGAGTCATGCATTTTCTGAGGACTTTGTATTTTTCCTCACCTTTTTTTTTTTTTTTTTTTTTGTAATTTCATGTAGCTCTTAATTCTATAACTAGGAGTTTAAAGAGATGGCTCAGTTGTTAAGGGAATTTGTTGCTCTTAGAAAGGAGTTATATTTGATTTCAGAACCCATGTAGCACATGCATCCAACCTCAGCCCTTAGGTTGTAGAGGCAGGTGGATTTCTGTTGAGTTCCAGTCCAGCCAGAGCTACAGAGTGAGGCTCTGTCAAAAAGCATAAATAAATAAGTCTAAGAAATTTTAAATTCTATATCTATAAACTGACCTTGTATGCATTATACTACAACATATCTATGTTTATTAGCTACTTGCTTTTTATCCAACAGGGTTAGAGTTATTGGATGTCCTAGCTATGAGAGAAAGCTATGTTTCTGCCTGTAGCTCTTCTGTTTCTTAGGACAACTGAATAATCCTTTTTGAAATTTCTTACAGAATTTAATCTCTATCAGTATGTCCATTTTGTTGAATAGTTGGGGAAGGATAAACATTTTTATGAAAAATGCTCCCAGGACAGGCTTTCATAATTACAATTGATATAACAAGAAAAATCTTGTGGGACATTAAAGAAGTATTTGTAATTACATGTTGTTGTTGTGATTGTTTTGATAGGATTCTTTATTAGCCCTGATTCTCTTTGAACTCACAATGTACACCAGGCTGGCCTGTAACTCACAAAAATCCTCCTGCCTCTGCTTCCTGAGTGCTGGGATTAAAGGCATGTGCCACCACCACCTGGCCTATAATTACTTTTATGCCATGACTTTAGGGCATTTCCAAGATGAGATGAAAATATCATATGTATCATGAATCTTAACAGGTCTTATTAATAAAATCAAACCTAAGGCCAGTTATTGGGGTGAATGCTGAAAGATCAGAAAAGCAGAACAAACCACAGCTTCCTCACCTCATCAATTCCTCAGCTGACCCTGTTTCCTCAGACTGGAAGCCTCTGTGTCATCATCTGAATGGATCTCAGCTGAACTGTTGCTAAAAGCCTAAAAGTTTAACCAGCCAAAAACTTCTAGTTTCTGCTCTTTGCGACTTAAATACCTTTCTGCTTTCTGCCCTTACTTTCTGGGATTAAATCGGAGGGTAACTTTAATGGCACCTGTTCATTGAGAAGAAGCTCCTTTCAGGTTAGAAGCCTCTTGACCACAGAGTCTATGATCTATATCAGGGCCAGATACACAGAACCAACCTAGCCTTTCTGGGCTGTCTGCTTGCTTCTTAAACTTTTGAATTGAGTAGTAGGAACATTGGGACTGAATTTCCCCACTGTATGTATTTCATAAAAATCTAGCAGATAATGTGCATCAGTGAATTCACTATTAGTGCAGGACAGGATGGAACTTGAAGAAGGAATGCAACTGTCAGGTACTGATTTATGGAGTTAGACAGGTTCCTGTGTAAGAGGAAGTGGTAAAAATTATTTGGAAAGTCTAGGAAGTGGAAAGTGCAGAAAAGGTAGACAGTAGGAAATAGAAAGAGATTCATTGGATTGATGTTAAAAGAATGGAAATGGGTACCCTTTGGAATGAGTGGTTAGTAACTATTTTTCAGAGTACTGTGACAAAGGAGAGAGAGAGAAAATATCTATGCATTCACTTAGAAGGGAATTAAAGTCAAGAAAAGGATTACTAAGAGGAAAAAGTGAGATGTGATTGTAAACTGATAGAGTAGACCCAATTGCAAGGAAGTGTGGTACTGCAGTGATGGAAGGTGTTAATAACTGGGGTGATATCCTTGATTGATTTAATCAGCAGAGAAAGAAAAGTAGAACATAAGAACTGAACCTGGGAAAGGACACAGGGAGTTCATTCATTTTAGTATTTTCATACAGTTAAGCAGCACATACTGCTAGAAGCAAAACAGATATGTGTTAAGAAGAAGATACCAAAACTATCTCCTAGGTTTTTCTTATTCTCAGTCAAGTTATGAGTTATGGGTGTCAGACACAAAAGAGTCCAATAAGTGATAGAGGATGATGAGAAAGTCATCTATCTAGGTTGTGGTTTGATGGAGGACCCAGTCTGTAGATCCTAGAAAAACTTAAAAACAGCAGGTAGAGATAAAGTACCATATAAGCTTAGTAGCAATGAACTTAAGTGTTCCTGTGAGGCTTTCAATACCACACTCAGATATAGCTTTTATTGCTTGCTTAAACACTGCTTGCTGCCAAGAGTGCTAGTGAAATGTTCACATACATATTTCATAACTAATTGTTCAGTCAAGGATCATGGATTTTATGTCTTCTATTCCTTACATCATTGACTGCAATACTTTAAGCCTAATTGTTGACAGATTGACCAATGATTTTAGTGGCAAATGAGGGACAATCAAAAGGCATGGAGCTCCAATACTTTTACACATCTTTGTAAATGTGTGATATAAAATATCTTATCTTTGAGGAATATCTTACTTAGGGTTTCTATTGCAATGATAAAACATCATGATTAAAGACAGCTTAGGGAGGTATGGTTTACTCTACTTTACAGGTTACATTGATAGACATTATTGCTGGAAGTCAAAGCATGTATTTAATGCAGGAACCAGAAGGCAGGAACTGAAGGAGAAGCCATGGAAGAATGCTGCATACTGGTTGTGCACAGCCTTCTTTCTTAATCAACTGAGGACCAGTTGTCCTGATGTGTGGTTGGTAAAACCACATCAATAACTAATTATGGAAATGACCTACAGATTTCCATAAAATTAATGTGAATGATGGTAATTTCTCAAGTGATCTTCCTATCCCCCTTCCAGATAACTTTAGTTTGTGTCAAGATGACACAGCATGAAGGAAAGGTTATGTCAACTTGACAGGCAAACACATCATTATTAAGCCATAACCTTTCCTTCATGCTTATCTCCAAGGTCTCATAGTAATATTGGTATCTCAATATAAATACATTCCAGACGATTGGAATCAAATTGAAGACCTGGACATTAACCCGCACACCTATGAACATATAATTTTTAACAAAGAAGCCAAAAATGTACAATGGAAAAAAGAAAGCATCTTCAACAAATGGTGCTGGCATAACTGGATGTCAATGTGTAGAAGGCTGCAAATAGATCCATATCTGTCACCTTGCACAAAACTTAAGTCCAAGTGGATCAAAGACCTCAACATATATCCAGTTACTCTGAACCTCATAGAAGAGAAAGTAGGAAGTAGTCTTGAATGCATTGGCACAGGAGATCACTTTCTAAATATAGCACCAGTAGCACAGACACTGAGAGAAACAATCAATCAATGGGACCTGTTGAAACTGAGAAGCTTTTGTAGAGCAAAGAACATGGTCAACAAGACAAAGCGACAGTATACAGAATGGGAAAAGGTCTTCACCAACCCCACATCTGACAGAGGGCTGATATCCAGAATATATAAAGAACTCAAGAAATTAGACATCAAAATGCCCAACAGTCCAATTAAGAAATGGGCTATAGAACTAAACAGAGGATTCTCAACAGAGGAAGTTCAAATGGCTGAGAGACATTTAAGGAATTGCTCAACATCCCTAATTATCCAGGACATGCAAATCAAAATGACTCTGAGATACCACCTTGCACCTGTCAGAGTGGCTAAGATCAAAAACACAGAAGACAGCTTATGCTGGAAAGGATGTGGAGCAAGGGGAACTCTCCTCCATTGCTGGTGGGAATGCAAGCTTGTACAGCCACTTTGGAAATCAATATGGCACTTCCTTAGAAAATTGGGAATCCATCTCCCCCAAGACCCAGCTGTAGCACTCTTGGGCATATACCCAAGGAATGCTCCATCATACTACAAGGGAACTTGCTCAGCTATGCTCATATCAGCATTGTTTGTAATAGCCAGAACCTGGAAACAACATAGATGCCCTTCAACCAAAGAATGGATAAAGAAAATATGGTACATATACACAGTGGAGTACTACTCAGCAGAGAAAAACAATGACATCATGAAGTTGCAGGCAAGTGGATGGATCTAGAAAAGATCATCCTGAGTGAGGTAAACCAGACTCAGAAGGACAAACATGGTATGTACTCACTCATCTGAGGATACTAGATGTAAAACAAAGATGACTAGACTCCTACACAACTCCAGGGAGGCTACCTAGGAAACGGGACCCTAGGAAAGACCCAGGGATCATCCAATGACAGTGAAATGGATGAAATCTACATGAACAACCTGGAAGACAGTGGGAGTAATGAAGGGCAAGGTTTGAGGGAAAGAAAGCTTATGGGAATCAGGAGATCCCAGCTGGATCAAGAACAGAAAGGGAGAACAAGAAATAACAGACCATGATAAATGAAGACCACATGTGAAGAGGAAGATACAGAGTGCTAGAGAGGTCCCCTGAAATCCACAATGATATATCCTCTGTAGACTGCTGGCAATGGTCGAGAGACAGCCTGATCTGACCTAGACTGATGATCAGATGGCCAAATACCTTTCCAGTTGTGCTGGAACTCTCATCCAATAACTGATGGAAGTCGATGCAGAGATCCTCAGCCAGGCCCCAGGTGGAGCACCAGGTGTCCAATTGTGAAGAAAGAGGAAGGACTATAAGAGCATGAATTGTGGAGCCCAAGATTGGAAAAAGCACAGGGACAAATAGCCAAATGAATGGAAACACATGAATTATGAACCAAAGGCTGTGGAGCCCCCAGCTGGATCAGGACCTCTGGATAAGTGAGACAATTGAATAGCTTGAACTGTTTGGGAGGCATCCAGGTTGTGGGACTGGACCTGTCCTTAATGCATGAGCTAGCTGTTTGGAACTTTGGGCTTTCACAGGGACACTTTGTTCAGCCTGGAAGGAGGGGACTGGACCTGCCTGTACTGAATCCACCAGGTTTAAATGAATCCCCAGAGGAATCTTGGCCCTGGAGGAGATGGGAATGGAGGGGAGGGGCTAGGGGAAAGTTCGGGGTGGGTGCGGGAGCGGGGAGGACAGGGGAGCCCATGGCTGTTGTGTAAAATTAAAACACAAATATAATAATAATAATAATAATAATAATAATAATAATAATGATAAAAAATAAACACATCCCAAATTTTAAAAGCCTCAATGTCTTTAAAAATTCAAATATTGAAAAAAGTTGTCTCTTAAAATGTTCAAAGTCTGTCAAATAAAGACCACATGAGTTAAAATGATAAAGATAAATATTTTCTGGCTACAAGAAGGAAGAACCAAGGCACAGTCACAATCAAACAAAAGTAAAACCAAATTCAACATTGGTCTCATTCATATTAACCACTAATTAATAAAATGCTCCACAGACTTGGGTACAGGACACTGTAATATATGCATTTTCTAGGTTGTATCCCTCCATAACCAGCATGTGTCAAGTTGATGAAAAAAACAAACAAACAAACAAACAAACAAACAAACAAACAAAAAAACCCAACCAGAACAGGAAGTAAATTGTTTAATGAATTAACCAGAGGTCACCTTTTTAGTTGAGATTACAAATGAAAAATTGTAAGGGATTTTATGATTTACATTGTAATATCATATTTCATACTATCTCAATTTGTTAAAGTTGTCAGTTTTTCTCTCAATATAAAATAAAGATAAGGAAGCCGTCTAAGTTACCATTCATTTTCACATCTAAATAAAAGATGTACTTCCTTGGTACTTGCTACGTGTTAGGCATTATAATAATTAATTCACATAAAGATTTAATCTCTAGCTCTCATATTAAAACTGAGAGTTCTTTATGGAAAGAAACAACTGAAGCTTGCCTTATATAAATTATTTCCTAAGAAAATTATATAACTAAAGAATTAAAATTCAAACCCAGATACCTGTTCTTGGTAAGTTAGTGCTGTCTTGTTATTACAAGACATAGATATTACCAGAACTTTAAAAAAATATTGGTGAGCTTTATTCTTTAAGTTTCTTTGTCAAAAAATATAAAATTGAGTTAAATTATTTACACTTGTAACAGTTTTACATGTTGAGTGGTGGTCAAGAGGCCTCCATTTAGAAACTACTTTCTGAGTTTGTATTCTGTTGTGGAATATAACTTTTAGATGTGTGTGTGTGTGTGTGTGTGTGTTACAGTTGTTTATGCTGTGAAACATTTGTGTAGTGATGCCAAGATGTGTTGCATTATTTTATGTTTCATTTGTTTAACTCTGTGAAGCTGTGTTACTTTGCCTGCCTAAAACACCTGATGGTCTAATAAAGAGCTGATTGGCCAATAGCAAGGCAGAAGAAAGGATAGGTGGGATTAGCAGGCAGAGAGAATAAATAGGAGGAGAAATCTGGGAACAAAGATCAGGAAACAAAACGAGAAGGAGAGAAAGAATCCAGGGATCAGCCAGTTGGGTACACAGCAAGTCACAAAGTAAGAAATAAAGGTATACAAAAATAGAGAAAGGTAAAAGCTCAGAAGCAAGAAGTAGATGGGATAATTGAATTTAATTAAGTTAAGTTAAGTTTAAAAAAAGTTGGCAGGAAACAAGCCAAGCTAAGTCTGGGAGCTGGATGGCAGACCCCCAAAGAGCAAAGAGGAAAAAAAAATGAAAAAAAAAAAAAACAAAAAACTACACTACCTGTCTTTCTTCATATAGCTTCTGCATATAGTTTGAGAAGACACATTTTGGGTTGCTGGTATACTCAAAATGTCTTCCTCACCCTTCATTATAGTTTATGTATTAATAAATAAAAGTTATATATGTGTCTTTCAGTTGATTTCTTTTTTTTTTTTTCAGTTTGTATATTTGCTTGGACTTTGAAGTAAAATAAAAGTAAACCTAACACAAATAAACCCATTAGATCTTTCCCAACATCCTTCACTATAAAAGTATTTTTAAAGCTTTAGGTTATTTAAGGAAATATTACTATAGAACATTCAAAAGTTTAAGAACACATCCCTCAATGATTACCATGATTTCTAGACAAGCATTCTGTGTTGTATCTGTTCCTACACATATCTCCACATCTATATGTCTTATAGTCAATGGCTCTAAATTGAAACCTCCAAAAAATTCCATTACTTTTTTTTGATACTACTATTAGAAGCATCTTTTGTGAAAGCATTCCTGTACTAGTGCATGGCTGGGGTTTTTTTTTTTTTTTTCAGTCCTGACTGTCTACAGAAATGCTGATTTTTTTACTCATTGAATTCTCAAAGTGATGTGGCAAGAGACAACACAAACAGAAATGGAATTTAAACCTGGATTTCAATAAGACTTTTTACTTGTGTAATCCTCCTCATTGATTTCTCTTTTTTAATAAGGTGAGAAAATAATGTTTTTGCTGCAGAGATAGAGTAGGGGTTAAATTTTGTAATGTATTCAAAATACTACACCATACTTTGTTCTGGTAATTATCATAAATTGTCAAATTTTATACTATAGAAAGATCACTAAAACTTCCTTGAATAAAAATAAATAATGCCTCAATAACTTGCAAGAATGGATTCCACTTTAGAAAGATCTGGACTTGAGTGAACAAATTATTATATTAGAATTGTTTCCCTTTCCTTTGCTTTCTGGGAATGTGGATAGGTGTTTTGTTTTGTTTTTGAGAAGTTCCACTTATATAGCTCAGGGCAGCATCAAACTCATCATAGCATTAGATGATTGCTCCACTCTGTATGAAGGCTTTTATTTATGAGTGTGATGGTGGATATTTACATTCCTGTAAATATATATGCGCAATAAAGTTATCCCTGAACAATCCTGATGGATCACTTGGTCTTGGGAAGTACAGCCAATGTGCAGGACTTTTCCTTTCACTTTTCCTGACTGGTTGATACGTTCTGTTCAAAGAAGTATAGCCCACAGTTTCTAGTTAGAATATTCATTCCATCATGAGCGTGTTTGGGCTTACCTTAAATTTAATGATTAATTTGCATTTAGTGCAAATTTGAGAATGTGTGTGTGTGTGTGTGTGTGTGTGGTGGTGTGTGTGTGTGTGTGTGTGTGTGTATGCTTGTGCTGTTTGTTTTCAGGTCACAACCCAGTCCCTCACATAGTCTAGACAAGTGCCCTACCAATGAGCAACATAATGACCCCACTGTGCAACATTGAGATATCTATCCATAGATCCTCCCATTCATGTGAAATGACTCAGTGTTTCCTGTGAATGTTAGACTAGTAGAGTCTCTTCATGAGACTTGGAAAGGCAAAGTATAGAGAATTATTGTATGCTTCCTCAAAAGTATTTGATCTTATTCTAACCATTGCTGGTAGTTTCTGTTTTATCCAATGTGGATAGAATACATAGCATGTTAGGGTTGTGGGTAGGAGGGAGGGGGGAAAGGGAGGTGATGGATTTTTTTTTATTCTAATTTTCAGAGAACAGCAGACAGTCTGCCACCTTTTACACTTTCTCTTTAAGAACTTGCCATGTCCAGATCAAAGGAATTTATTAGGCTTTTAGCTCTCCTGTTTTATTTTATTTTTTTATAGCTCAAAATGAACAAATTTCCAAGTACAAAAGAAATGCTTTAAAAGAGTCTTTTGGTCTGTATTTGAAATCTCCTACTCTCCTTCAGTTCACAGATATATCCTACACTGAATGGACGAATCAGACTACTACACTTTGATCATTTCACTATCTTGTTTGATTAGTGTTTTCAAACTATGGAGTTTATCAGCAGGGGGCCGGTTGATCCCTATGGCATATAATGGGCAAAGTATGGGGGAAAAATAGGTTTTTAGAAATCGTTTAAGATCAAACAGTTTCCTCCTTCTCAAGGTTTAAAAATAACTTCATGGACAGGCAGAGTTTGACACAGAATAAGATCAGATGTTTCGAAAGGGGAAACTGACCAGCATGTATGGTGAACGTTTGCCTTCCTCTTTCCAATCCTTAGGTTATTATAAACTATAATCAAACTACTTTGAAAAGAGGGAAAATAAAAAGGAAGCATGAGGTACAGCTACACAATTTTAACTTTCATTTACTGTGCAAACAGAACCTGCATAAGGAAGGTTAAGGTTGTTAAATGAGATTTTAAGAATTCAGCTCTTTGGGGGAAAGTATTGGGCTATGTTGCGTGCAGCAATTTTAACTATTGCTGTGAACTGAGTTTTTCATGCTTCCATTGGGGAAAGCCAATTTGTAGTTCCACAGCCTAATTCCACAGCCTAACAGAAAAATTAGTGCTGCTTCTGATCTAATGAATGCCCACGGACATATGGACCACCTTTATTTTTGCTGGTTTTCAAGGAGTCCTGATTGGCAAAGCTCTGCAGGTAGTCTATTGGTTGCATTTTATAGTAACTGGTAATGTACTTGTCAGGGCTGGTTTCCATTTTTACATCTGGGGAATTTTTTCTGAGTATGACTACTTTTCACTTTTGGGTAAATTAGATGATGTGAGCAATTTCAGTTTAAATATGTTTACTAATCTTCAATATGACATGAAATTATAGGTATAGAGGATAAAAAGACAAAAAAGCCAGGGAGCCAAACTCAGTCCAGATTAATGAACTTTAGGCAAATCCATGCTCACTGAGTTTTGATTCTGAGGGAGCCAATATTTTTCTCTTTCATAGTTATTCATTATATCAAATTCCTACACTATCATTACTCATCCTAATTTTCCTACAAAAGCTTTAATGTTTTTTTATCTTAAAGAAGAAAATCATTATCAATTTTCTTGAAATTTATAAATATATATATATATATATATATATATATATATATATATATATTTCATATTCATTTGGGTTATTCTTACTCCAACTTTCTAATACCACTGCCGAATACCTGTCAACTTCCTCTCCTCTTTACATCTCCTTTCCTTGTGCAGATGTTTTGATATTTTGTCTTGTGACTGATTGATTTTAACCAAGGATTTACTGTGATGATGAGTTTTGAACTATTCATTTGAGATGATGGCCTCACCTTTGAAGATACAACTGAAGACAATGGTTGTCTCTCACCCAGGATGTACCAGGAGCCCATAGTTCATGAGTTGGGAGTATGAACTCTTAAGTCCATCCTTGTCCATGCTTGCCTAATGATGTGCCTAGCCTTTGTTCAGATCCAGTACAAGGACCCTAATCCTCTTAGATTGTGATTGAAAGCTGTGTCATGCCAGAATAGATCATTGTACAGACTTTGTCCCTGTCATTGACTCTTAGAGTCTTTATGGCCCCCTTCCATAATCTTGCCTGACCCTTTTCATAGGTGGTATACCTGCCATGCTTAAAGCAAAGCACTCAAATGTCTCATTTTTCAGCACCCGAGAAGCCAAAATTCTCTGCATTTGTATATTTGTGTGTGTGTGTGTGTGTGTGTGTGTGTGTGTGTGTGTGAATTTTAAACTATTCATTTGAGATTATGGCCTCACCTATGGGACACAATTGAATACATACACACACACACACATATATATATATATATATATATATATATATATATATATATATGATATTTCAGATATGAGCAAAGAAGTATAAAGAGTTATACTAAGTAAGCTACTCCGTACTAAATTATAAATAACTACTCCATCAAATGACCAAATAAATAGAATTCTATTTAAGAAAAATTTTGGGGATGCATTGAAAAATAAAGTAGATAGAATCCTTGTATTAATTTCTTTCTCATTGCTGTAACTAAATACCTGACCAAAGCAACATTAACAATTGACATATCAAATGAGTTAAGGAAATGGATATACATTCTACAATGACTGCTGTTCCTAGAATCAGGAGATGGATGCTGATGTCATGCTCTTTCCATTTTTCCTTTTTGATCTGTCTGAGACTGTACCCCAAGGGATGTAACAACCCACGTTCAAGGGAAGGGTCTTCCTTCCTTGGGTATACCTCTCCAGAAACATCCTATAGCTGTCCAAAGAAGCATGTAGTTTTAGTTGATTCTAAATCCAGTCAAACTAACAGTGATCACTGCTAACATCCTAATACCTTAGGGGGTATTGTTGCATGTATATTCATTTAAAAAGCCAAATTTTCAGTTTATTAAAGCAGTCAATAGGATTTATTTTTCTTTTTGTGTGTATATATCTGTATAGTGTGCACACATATATACATGTATGCAATTGTATGTTGGCGTGTGTGTGGGTATACTTCTGTACACTTACATAACTGTGTACTTGTGTGTGTGTGTGTGTGTGTGTGTGTGTGTGTGTGTTTGCTTACAGAGGCCTGAGGTTGATGTGAGAGTCTTTCTCAGTTACTCTTCACCTTATTCACTGAGGCATGATCTCTCAATTGAACTCAGACCTTGTTGATACATCTATTCAAATAAGCCAGACTGGCTTGGGGATCCCCTGCCTTTGCTCTTTGAGCTCTAGAATTAGGCTTAATGCTTCGCCCATCTGGTATTTTCATGTACTCTGAGGATAGAAAATCTGATCCTCATGCAGGTACAGTAAGTGCTTTAACCACAGAGTTGTATCCTCACTCTAAAGCAACAGTTTTAGTAGAAATAGTAAATATAATCTCTTGTGGAATATTACTTGATGATGTGTTACAGTCGTTTATGCTGTGGAAGTTCGTTTAATGATGCAAAGATGTGTTACATTCTTTTATTCTGCTTTTGTTGAACTCTGTGAAGCTGCGTTACTTTGCCTGTCTAAAACATCTGAGTGGAGTAATAGAGAGCTGAATGGCCAATGGCAAGGCAGGAGAAAGGATAGATGTGGCTGGCAGCCAGAGAGAATAAATAGGAGGAAAAATCGTGGGAGAGATCAGGGTGAGAAAGGAGAGGAGTACTCCACAGCGCAGCCATCCAGCTACACAGCAACACATGGCAGAGTAAGAAATAAAAGATGGTATATAGAATAGAGAAAGATAAAATCCAAGAGACAAAAGGTAGCTGGGATACTTTAAGAAAAGCTGGCTAGAAACAAGCCAAGCTAAGTCCAGGCATTCATAATAAGTAAGAATAAGATGCCATGTGTATTTATTTGGAAGCTAGGTGTTGGGCCCCCCAAAGAGTAAAGAACAAACAACTACAATAAATACAAGTATTATTATTATTTTGTATTTGCTCCAAAATAAAGGGTCATATTTATACTTTCTGGTAAAACATATATTAAGTGCTTACTTTTCTTTTTATTTGTTTATATAGCTATGTCTACCTTTATTCAGAAATAATTTGACATATTTGAGTGTTTAAATACGTTTAAAATAATTGTCAGCATAAGTACGTACAAAATTTTTACATGTTAACTCTTTCAAATTGAATGGTTTGATTCTCTTACATGTAATAATTTGGTAGAAGAGTTTGATATCTGTTCATTGATTATTGGTGAATATTACTTTTGCTTTTAGCAAAGATTTTTTTTTAACACAAGATATACCAAGAATAAAATGCTGTGCTAAAATGTGAAATAGAAACTCAGGATACTTCTGCGAATTCAGATTCTGTCTCTTCAGTGCCTGCACAGTTGCTCTTAAATCCCTAAATACTAATAATCTCTAAAACAGTCTCTTTGCATTACCTCCCACTCCTGTTCCAACACATCCTTCATGTGGAGCGCAATGGTTGCTTCACAAGTGCAAATCAGCTCTTGCCACTCCCCTGCCTCTGACTTTTAAATAACTCTCCAGCTGTTCCAACCCTACCTTTCCTATGTAATCACTCTGTGATTCCAGCCTTGTCCCAGATGGAACATATTTACACCCTCTCAAATATATTTTTTCATCCATTTGTACAAGCTGTTATTAGCCTAAGGACTTTGTTTTCTTTCTTTAATAATCTTCTACCATCTGGGAATGTTTGTGGACACCATTTCGTCCCACCTTCCCCAAGAATCTTTAAAGGCAGTATTATTCCCTGTTCATCAGTTACATGACTTGCCCTGGCATACTGTGATTGTTGTGTTGCCTTTTTCTGATGAAATATGAATAATGTGGAATTTAGAGCAAAGTTTTATATCTGGAAAATCACACATCTCCTCTTACAGCACAAGCTCAAAAAATTACAGTAATCAACTTCTTCTCTTGGTACTGTTTAGCCACTTTCTTGTTTCAGAAGTTAACATTGTAGAAAATGGTGCTAAGTTTATCCATTTTTTCTAAACAGATGCCCTGGCCAGGGGAGTTTCAATGGGGCAATCCACCTCTTGGAGAGAATGAAAGGGACAGGGGACACAAAGAATGACAGCAAGACAGGATTCTGATCAAGCTGCAAATTTTATTTTCCCCTGCAAGGCTTATATAGCACAGGAGGGGGAAGGGGCAGGAAGGGGGGAAGGGGGAAGAGAAGTGCAGAACATGGAAGGGGTGCAACTGCAGAACGTGCAACTGCAGAACGTGCAACTGCAGGATGTTGGCTAAGGTTACGGGTCAGGGACCATTTGTTCTGTTGCTAGGCTACCTGACCATGGAATGTTCTTTTCATTCAGTTGTCATGGTACCTAACTGTGGAATGTTCTCTTATTTTTTGGGAGCCTCTGGTTAGTAAATAGGTGTTACTGCTCTGGGAAAGGGGCAGTGGGCATATGATTTATTCTCTGGCCTAGCTAGTACTTTTCCATGGTTTTTTGTTTTTGTTTTTGTTTTTTCTTCTGCTAACTAAAGTATAAGTTCCATGGAATAGTGAAGTTTTCTTGCTTTGGTACAGTAAATTCTCAGAGTCTAGAATGTTGTAGGGACGAACTGAAATTGAACACTTGTGAATATTAAATGAACAGGGACTATGGGATGTGTAGATGGCCCAGAGGTTCAGAGCAACGGCTTTTCACCCAGAGGACACAAATTTGATTCCTATCATTTGGTGGTAACTCACAATCATCTGGAACTCCAGTTCCAGGGAAACTGATGCCCGTTTTTGGCTTCCATAGACACAGGGCATACATATGGTATACAGATATGCATGCAGGCAAAACGCACATAAACATAACATAAAACTGATTAATTAATTTAAAAGTAAATGAATGAGACTTATTATTTTCCATTTAAATGATGGCACATTCTACATGTTCAGTAGTTACAAAAACAGCAGTGTAATATGCATTAAATGATAATTTCTGAAACCTTAACCAAATTGCAATCCATATATTTGTCAAATACAATTCTTGATAAAACTAAAAGCATTGTGAGTGTTGTGAAGTCTTGGAATCAATATTCTCCAAAAGAAAGTATGCATTTTCTTTTCATATTTATTGTCATTTTACATTGGTTCTTATTTAGTATATCAGATGGGTTTCCAATGATTAATTATGGCTCTAATTTTCTTTGTTCAAACCTTGCTGCCAATAGTTGTTAATGAAAACAGAAGGATCCTTTTATCAGAGGAGTTGATTCCTTTACTGAGATCCTTTGTGTTTAAAAAAAGAAAAGCCTTTCTTGTAATTGACTATTTCCAATTATTTCAACAGCAGATAAAATAAGTTTCAATTAAAACTTTTGTTTATATTGTACCTCTCATCTTAACCATTTAAAATAGTGTCATAGTTCTCATTTATGAAGAACCTAGTACAAATTGATGCTCCATATTCTCCCACTTCATGTCTATTATGGGATCATGACTTTCATCAGTAATGATACAATGATACTGAAGATTTTGATTTCATAAATAAATGAAATTTGTATCAAACTTTAATAAGTATCTCAACAATAATATTCAAGGTCAAGACTTTGAGTATTTGTTATTCCATCTAATTTTTTTTATGTTCTAGAATGATCATATCAGATCTAAGATGCTTGCCTTAGGTCTTTACTCTACACTGCTACAACATTAGGGGCCCATTCACTCTACATTCTGACTATCTATTATCTATCTATCTATCTATCTATCTATCTATCTATCTATGTATCATCTACCTCTGCTGGAGGATAGTGTTAGGGTTCAGCCCTGACCTATATAAGAGTCCTTTGAAGAGGGAGAGAGGAATTGGGAAACAATAGAAATATAGGCATAGAAAAAGACAAACATAGGATAGCTTCGGGAGGGCCCTAGTTCAATAGCTAGCAGCCTTGGTTTTATTTCTATCGGGCCCTTTATATACTAGCAAGGGGAGAGGCAAAAGATCTCCCCCTTTCAAGATCAAAGTACAAACAATTGTACACTCTTCAAAACACATGGTAACTACACCTCACAGCAAAGCATCTTGTGATTAGACTTTGAAGTATAAACACCTGGTAATCATCCTATGCACCCTATTGTGCAGCCTTGGAGAACAACATAAACTGACTCTCTGACCTTGAGTCAAACCACAAGTTGGAATCTTTGTGGGCTCCCACATATATCTCTATCTAATCTACCTATCATCTATTATCTATCCATATATGCATCTATTTTTTTTTTCTATCTCGATCCCTATTTCTTAACTGTCTACCCACAGGGCTATTTACCCAGCATTTGGTATAAGAGAGATATGAGAACAAACAATCCCTTTTTTTCACTCATTACAAAGTTCCTACTGAGACTCCTAAAACAATGAGAAAAACTACAAGAAAATCATAGCCAAATCCAAATCTTCCTCTTGGGATTTGCTCTCAGTTTAGCCATGTAGCCATTGATGGAATGTTGTTTTCAGAATACCTATTATGTTAATCTACTTGCCTCAAAAGCTGTGAACTAGGGTTTGGAAGGAATTTGTGAAGACAGGCAACCTACAGATTGATGCTCTGAAATCCCTGTTTCCTCATCCATAGTTGAGATTCTTATTTTATTTTTTATAAGATTGTTATAGAAAGTAAACATCATAAAAACAAGAGGTATCACTGTATCTTCATATAGAATTATTGATTAATAAATGTTAGGTCTTATATTTATTTCTAGGCTATCTAAATACATACATATGTGTTTATACACACACACACACACAAACACACACACACACACACACACACATATACTAATAAGGTGGGCTTATTATAGACCTGCAACAAGCTGTGCTTCTGCAGAGCATGTAAGCTGTAAATATCAAGTATTTTTGTCTTGTTTTTAACTTTTTGAGACAAAGTCTTACTATGTAGGACAGGGCTGACCTGAAATGGGCTAATCGTGTCAGAGTTTGCCTTAAACTTATGTAGATCCTCCTGACTCTATGCTGATATTTGCAGGTTTGAGCCACAATGTATGGCTTAAATACCAGCTAATTTTAATGCAAGTTTAAGCCTTTAGAAACTTTAGGAAGTCATCATGTAAATGGTGATAGTGTGAGTGGTGCCAAAGTAGTTGTTTTCTTTCATTCTCTTTAATTTCTAATATGAAAAAACAATAAGAAAATGGCCAAAAAATAATCAGAAACCAGCTTTACTGTTTTCTGTCCTAACAATGGGGAAAATTATCCCTTTCTTGGGGTGCTCATCCAGAAAACAAATGATAAGCCAAACTAATGTTTAGAGATGGATTATTGAAAATAGTGCTTTTGAAAATGAACACAGTGGTTTATGACTTATCTTTGAATATAAATGTACTCAATATGTGATTTATATCTTTTGGATTCTATGTGTTACTTTTAGTTCTTCTCTCTGTTATAACAGCCAAACATTTATTTTTTTTCTAGAAAGAAATTAATGTAGAATTCATAAGTCATAGATTTAACTCAGCTTTCCCCTCTGGTAATAAAATTCAATTTCCCTTTTATATTTTAAAACCAGAAACAATTTACCTGATAAACTGTAAATGTAGGTAAAACTTTGCCTGTCTCAGTTATTAAAGAGCTTGATGCCTGCTAACTTATTTACTGTGCCCACATATTCATTCCTTGTTATTGTTTTTCTTGGTAATTTGAGTAATCTCCTTGTTCCGAGGAAAGTTTCTTTCTTCAATAATTGATAAGATAAAAGAATCTAAAACCTCACGTCTCATTCATTTTTTACTGAGATGATTTGGCCGCCATCATTTTCAGCAGAGAGCACATTCTTTCCCCGAGGCCAAAACAATTAACTCTGACATCATAAAGAACCTCAGCCAGCGCACATGAAAAGTGCTTCATTCCCTTCATTCAACGAAAGAGCAGAGAAAAGTTAGAGGTCTTTTGTAAGTGGTGATAGGTATAAAGAATAGCCACCTATAACGTGTAGAAATACCTTTTGAAAAGGAGAACACAATTTCACCTAGAGTTTAAAATCTGAGCAGAAAAAAATATAATGAATACATGAAATACGAAATGTTACAAAAATGTAGGAGCAAGTTAGCATAGCAGTTGAACATCGGGCAAGAACAGGCATTGTTTTTATTATTTAACATATTGCTTAATTCTTAAATTTTCTTTTCTTTTGTTTCTCTTTGTTGGATTAACTACACAGCATAAAAGAAGTGTTGCTTTGGAGTTGAGTAATCCTAGATCGTCTTCTGTGCTAGGCAACTGGACTGTGACCTTGGTCCACTCAATTTCTGTCCTTGAGTTTCAGTCTCCTCGTCTATCAATGGAAAGAATTGGATTATGTGCTCACTAAGGCCTCTGCCAGCTCAAGCTTCTCCCAGTTCTATTGTGTGTTCCAGACTTACTTGTGGTCCCAGCGGGAAGGACTTTGAACTTAACATCTACCTTCCATGAATAGTGGACAATAAATGTGCAGTGCTCTCCACATGCTTTCTCTGATTCCTGTACTCATATGAATTATCTTTTTTTTTCCTAGACAGAGTTTCACTGTGTAGCTTTGCACCTTTTCCTGGAACTCACTTGGTAGTCCAGGCTGGCCTCGAACTCACAGAGATCTGCCTGGCTCTGCCTCCCAAGTGCTGGGATTAAAGGCGTGTGCCACCACCGCCCGGCCTGAATTATCTTTTTAATTAAACATGAAGCTATATTGTTTTGTTGTTCAGCCAAGCATTGCTAAATGGAAATGAGTCATACACTAACTACTCTAATCCTTTTATTCTATTAACAAGTAGAAGATGTGTCTTAAGTGGTCTTGCTTGTCACAAAATCAAGTATCCCAGATATTTGTTCTGAAGCAATGTTACTCAGGGTTCAAAGTCCTGCTCTTTGTGCTTATGGGCCTATCTCAGTATCCTGACTATCTATTGTTGTTGTCTATTTTTCTGCAGTCCCATCTTTTCTTCAAATCTAAGCAAATCAAATACAGTAACTCAGTAATTTGTACTACAAAGCACTAATGGCATAAATGAATGCCAAAAATAGGTAAATTTGAGAGGCTAATGTAAAAAGAATGAAATGTGATGCTGGTGCATGATCTGAAGTTGCATGCTATATTCACTCTGAGGCTCCAATATGGGATGTAAAAAGACAGCTGACATGACAGGAACACTGCACTCTGAATTCACAGCAGCTTTGGCTACTTATTCAGTTACTAAGAACTGAGTAAGGCCAAGCCGGTCAGCACAAAGGAGGGAGGGGATCAGGATTTCTCACCACTGGCTGAAGTGCTGTTAACAGTTGATTACTTCTAGAAGGAGACTCAATTATCTTTAAGGATAAGTTCCCTGGTAAGTTGACCATGTTCCAGTGGATGGCTCCACATGCAGGAGTATATCTGCAATGCAAATTGTACTTAACAAACAAAAACAAAAGAGAGTGTATCCAAGTTTGGAAGGATGGGAAAAACTGGAGGTAGATCTTGGAGGAACTGGGGAAGTAGTGGGTATAGATGAATATGAGCAAATATATTTATGGAATTCTCAAAGAATTAATTAAAATATTAATTTTAAGAGCATCTGGTTAGCATATTGCATGGATGTAGGACCTGCTCTTTGTATCAGACATGGGAGTGGTTATAACAGAGGCTCAAAGAATAGACCCTGCTCTTTTGCTTTATAGCCTCTGTCTATGACCTTTCCAGATTAAGTTCTTTGGGCTGTCTTCACACACAGACTGATCATCTCTCCAAAGCTGTCTCACATGTTGCTGAAGGACAGTAAAATGTGATGTATTGTGACACTCAGTAATCCTTTTGCACAAGTAGCAACATTTATGTTAAGTTGCTGGAAGAATTGGCCTTTCATAGCTAAAGGAAGTACAGAAGTGTTTTGCTGAACAAAGGACATCAGTTCCTAGAGCTGAATAATGCTTCTCCCATAGAAGGAAGAACCTTTGGTTTTTCTATTGAATTGAATTTTTCTGCCTTTATAAATCTCCCACCACTTGAAGCAATACAAATAAACTCCATTCCTTGTATCCACACAGACAGATGAAAAGAATGAACAGTTGATGCTTGATTTCACAGGTTGTGTATTCTGGGATGGAGGGTAGTGGACTCATGGGCTATATAATTGTTCCCTAGATAGTTCTCATTGTTTGAGCATTATAGAAATATAATGGACCTACTTTCTTACAGTAAACTTATTGTCATTTATGGTAGGTCTGTATCCTATTTTCAGGAGAGTTTCTTCACTTTCAAACATAAATGTGACAAATAGCAGGCAATAATTGAGGTTAGGAACAAATCTTTGAAGAAATGCCTCCTTGCCCTCTTCCCTTCCACTGGGTTTTGTAGATGAATTTCTAAACAGTCTATTAAATAAGAAACACAGAGCCAAATACAGGGGTAACAGCCAATGAGATCAGAGAAATAGGGAATAGCCATGACTAGCCTGAGCTTACCACCATACCATAGCTTACCCAGAAAGAGCTGCTTTCCTGTCTAACCTGCACTTCTATTGCCTTCCTGTTCTGCCTTCTCATTGGCTCTAAGCCCAGCCACCTCACTTCCTCATCACTGCTTGTCTATACAGACCCCCAGGTCTCTATGGTTGGTACTGGAATTAAAGACATATGTCACCGTACAGAGACTCTGCCTACCATGTGATCAGATCAAGAGCTTGTGCTACCACCTGACTTCTGTTTTATGGCTCAATATGACTTCTGATCTCCAGACAAACTTTATTTATTAACAGAAATAAAATGTCAGCACAAGCAAAATATCACCACAGGGTTTCACTGTTCTTTTTTTTAATTAATTTTTTTTCATTTATTTTACCACCATTTTCTCTCCCTCTTCTCCTACCATTCCCTCCCCGGGCCTCACATCTACTCTCTTCCCCATCCAATCTTCACCATCTCCATTCAGAAAGGGGCATGTCTCCCATGGATGTCAACAAAGTATGACACATTAATTTGGGACAGGACAAAGTTTACAGATTCTGGACCAACAGAGAGCCCGTGAGGGACTGACCTAGACCCTGTGCATGTGTGTGACAGTTGTGTAATTGGTCTGTTCCTGAGGTACCCAAGGGTAGGATCAGGACCTGTCCCTGGCACTTGAGCTGACTTTTGGGAACCTATTCCCCATGCTGGGATGCCTCATCCAGCCTTGATGCCACTGTTCTTGAAACTATGACATGACTTTGTTTTTCTCTTTTCAATATTCCTTTACTCATTTCAAACATACCTGCTTTAACTTTAATATCTTGAAAATTCCAAATGACCCTTTAGCCCAAGAGGTTTTCCTCTTTCTGTGCCATATGCCTGAAACATTTTCCCTCAAATTTATATTGTTTACTCTCAGTTTATTTATGCCTTTCATTAAGTCTGTCTCTTAAGTGTGGCACCCTTTGATGAGCTTATTAACAATTAACACTGTATTTTACTCTCTATTTATTAATGTTGTCTTGTGTTCTTTAGTCTGTCAGGCTATTTGACCTGATCTTATATGATTACTATATTAATTTAATAATTTCAAAATGCTCTTTATTAAAGGAAAATTCAAGAATAGGGGAAATATATTTATTGTACTTAATAGCTTAATAGTACTACTTGCTTGTCAGGTTAGATGTTGAATGAACACTTACTGAACAAATGAAGACATTAACATGAGAAAATATAGTCCAGCTACTTAGATACTGATACTTCTGTTCTTGTTTTAATTTATTCTTTTTGATAGTTCTACTCATGAGTACTATATTTACATCACTTTCATCCCCATGCAAATTCTCTCGTGACCCCTTTACTCTCTCTCAAATTCATGACTGATTTTTAAATTGTGATACACACATATAACTATAACTCTATCTATCTATCTATCTATCTATCTATCTATCTATCTATCTACCTATACCTATATATATATCATATAAAAATCTCTAAGTCTATTTCATGTTGTTTACATGTGTATGTATTTAATATGTGTTTAATGCTGACCACTGCAATTGAAATACCTTTTAGGAGAGCTTGACCCTGTAGATGACCAAATTACACTCTCTTGGCAGCCATTTATTGTTTGTGGTTCTTACATTTCTTAAAGCAACATCTCATTAAAATCAATCACTTTTAAAAAAATTGATAAGTACTTATTTGAATTTCTCATGATTTTACAGATCTAAAATAGTATGATATGCTCTTGATGTATAGCTCAGTGTTAGAACATGTGGCTAGCATGAATGAAGACCTGAATTCAATAAATGAAAATGAAGTCATTACTTTTGAAAACTGTTTATCTCCTACTGGCCTGATTTAAATCACATGAAAGTATGTAATAAGCACAGAAAGTTATTAAAAACCTCTCTTTAGAAGTAGTAGGAGAATGTTCATGCCCGCATAAAGAAATAGTAAATCAATATTATGGTGCTGTATTTACAGAATATAGAATCTTGTTCCTTCTTTAATCCTCTACATTCATTGAGAATTCACCAGTAAACACTAGTGGTAGTCTGAAAGTCTAGCAAAAACAGACTGATTGGAAAATGTTATGATACCTTATGTTGCTATGATATTTTCCTTGACTCCATATAAGAACTGTGCTAAATATTTTGAGTCTGCCTGTTTATCAACATATATTAGGATCAAGCTTTCTGGGAGTAAACTGGTAGCCTCTGACTACATGAAATGTCAGGAAAATGGATATAAATTACCTGTCTCCTGAACTAAGGCTTAGAAATAGCAGCAAGGGACTAATGTTCCTCAAACTCAGGCCCTTACCAGAAAGCCCTCTGCCTGTGTATAGGGAGAGAAAGTTACAATAACACTCAAGGGGGAAAAATCATACTGTCACTAAGTCACAATTTGTCTTTCAAGTATAAAATAATATACTTGGTGAGTCAACATTATTCTGCTTGCAAATTCTGTCTGCTCCACTCTAAGACACTGACTATTCACTTAAAAGTCTGAATGAGAAGGAAAAATAGAGTAGTCTCCAGGGGCATACTAATTCTAAGTTTATGTGAATGTTCCTATAGATAAATTCACCAAGGTTACAATGTGCTTGCCTGGCAATTTATCTAGATTACAGGGAAGAGAAGGCTGAAGAAAAAAAAATCTGAAGAAAAAAATTCTTCCCGCAAAGCTAAGATAATCATTTCCATTAGCTATGAACAAAGAATAACTAAAGAAACACCAATTTCAATAGAACCATTAAATGCAGTAGAAGGTACTACTGATTATTAAGGCCTGGTCTGGGGTGGTTAGCAAAGACAGAAGGGAAGGTCAAAGAAATGAAAGTCTGGGAGAGAGAGACAGAGACACAGGCAGAGAAAGAGATAGAAAGAAAGACAGAGACACACACAGAAACAGATACACAGAGACAGAGACAGAGATATAGATGGAGAGAGAGAAGTACGTGGAGGGTGGGGAGAGAGAAGAAAGAACAAGTTTACAGAACAAGGTTACTAGGTTGCTGGCTCATTTAAATTTACAATGGTTTGCTATATGCTTCGAGTTTTAGATAGTGTGGGTTCTGGTGACATGGGCACTAAGTTATATTTTAGTTAAAGATTGTCATCAAAAATCTTTATACAAAAAACTGCTACATAAAAAGGCCTTGGAATTATATTCCATTAACGAATCATCAATTCATGTAAAAGCTAATTTCACTCTTGATTCTCATGTGGAGGAAGGGAATTGTAGGCTTGAAAAGGTGCTTTTTCTTTGTGAAGATTGTTTATTAGGATCTTTAGAAATTAATAAAACATATCTCTCTGTGTTACTCTCTCTGTCTATCTGCCCCCTCTCTCTCTCATACACACACACACACAAACACACACACACACACACACACACACACACACACACACACACACACATCCACAAAATAAATGCAAATAGAAACATAATATGTAATGCAAACTACACATACAATGCACCTGTAGTTAGAATGACCAAGGAATTCTGCACAAATAAGCAAATTTCATTTAAAACTCAGGGAAAGACTTAGATGTTATCCATGAAAGGAGAAAACAGAAAGGGATAGGAGGAATGAGCAAAGGAAGGCAGGAAAAGCAGGGTTACAGAAGTTAGGCACAAAGAGATTATGTGTGTGTATAATCTTGGCCTGTATCCCAAAGTCATGAGGTCTTGGCTAAATGAAGGTGTAGAGCAACACCACCAATGTAGTCAGAGCTGTTACCTTTCCATCAAAACATGAAAGTCTTAAAGAGGAATATAAAGATTCTAGAGTGAATTTGGGGGCAGAATTGTTTTAATGATATTACATTCTCACATTTGTAAAACAAGAATTACTTAGGTGGAAAAAACTGGTGGTGTACCAGTAATTACTTAAAACAGAACATTCTGAATCTGAGAAATTTTTCTTTACTGAGATTAGAACTGCATAAATTCAAATGATCAGCAACTGAATTTCAAGGGCAAGCATTTATAAAATGTAGGAAAATATTTTCATTTTGTATTCTGCAACACTAAATATGTATTTTGAATTCAAATAGACTTGTAGATGTTATCCCATTTATCTGATATTCTTCTTATCTAATGAATGAATTATTAGGTTCAAAATCTCTAATGTGTTTTGCAAGTAGTCACCAAATATATAAACAAGTCAGGAGGAAAAATTGCTATGTAAATAGTTGTGTCCCAGAGAGTTTAATGGTTTTATATTTAATTTATCTTCCTTACTATGCTGTCTGTGATATAAAATATTAAAATGAGATAATTTTAATAGTTGAAGTCAAATTTTTAATTTGTTTGGGATGCACATAGATCTCATGCCTGTCAGTAGCAAGCATGTCCAAATGTGAAGTCACCAGGTTTGGTAAGAGTGTTCCTTGATTAATTTATTTAGATGGAGACACCAAATGCTTTCTTCCCTGGTATTCCACCCTTTCTGACAGGACCTTATCCATTCTGCTGAAGATACTTGCCTTAGGATACCTAGGAACTGACTGATTCTGGGGCCCTTATCTGAACAGTACACTTGAACAGAATCACAGAGCCAATTTTATTCTGATTGATAATTGATCTTAAGGTATTTGTTCTCTCTTTTTGAGCCAAGTCTTTATAATTCTCAGTCTCAGTCACCACTTATTCAAAGTTAGGTTTATCTCCTCAAAGCACCAATCTGGAAGCTGAGTATAGCAGAAGTCTCAGCACTTTGGAGAGGGTCACACAGGAGAGACACATGTTCTATGTTGTATACCATCCTGTATACACTGAGAGTTCCATGCCAGCCTGGGATTTACAGTGAGACCCTGATTCAAGCATCCAATATACAACAAATGTCCTCTTTTTCTGATTAATTTATCTGCTGAAGGATCTATAATGGGGGCAGTAATCTATATCTATTGCATACAACCTGACAATCATGTTTATACAGAATTGCAATTATTAGAGATTTAGAAACATTATGCTGAAACTGAACTAACTGCACTTACATATCTTTTCATTTAATGCTTATATAAATTAAGAAGTTGACAATCTAAGATTAACATGCTAGGTCTAAAATGGACACAATGGTACCCATTATCAGTTTATCAATTATTCACATAATATATATAATGTAATATTAGTGCAGTGTTATTGATCTCAACAAAGGAAAGATTTGACTCCTAAAAACATTTAGTAGTTTGTAGAAACATTTATGGTTGTCACATATAAGTCAGACAGCTCATGACATTATTTTGGAGGATGTCAGCCATATTATCAAGTATCCTCCCTTTCAGAGTCTAACGTCACACAGTAAAGGATTATGTAGTCTTATTTGTCAATAAGACTAACATTGAAAAATGATGATGTAAGGTAATACCACATAATATCTTACAAATCAGAGTGCCTCTGTCCTCAAATGTTTTTTTTTCATTAATTAGTAAGGCAGATATTAAACAAATAACATCAAAACATAGGTATTAAATGTGACAGTTCAAGAAAAAGTACTTTATTCAGTAAAGGAGTATAACAGAAGGAATTATTTTAGCTTCTATTAAATTGAAGTGGCTGCAAATTCCTTGAGAAAACAGCATTTACAATGAGATCTAAAAGAAAAATAAACAGAAGTTCTCAAGGCTAGGTGTGATGATGGGGTCTGATCATTGTGCAATCTCAGAACAGAAGGAAAGCTAGTGGGGAAGACACAGTGAGCTGTGGTGTGTGATGTAAAAGATGAAGCAGAGATTCATTATCTTATGTACATAGGTCTTTTCCCTCTAATAGGATTGTAGACTCCTGTGGGAAGAACATGCTAAAGAAGATATTTTTTTTTCTTCATGGAAGGTTTCAACAATATTGAGACATAACAGATACACAATAATATCTTGCTAACTTGCCTTATAATTTTTTAAGGAATTCAATTTCTAGATTGTTTTATGCCTGATACCAGTTTGGGGAAATGATAGAAGGCTTGAAAGTCTTTCTGATTAATTCAGGGATTGCTTCGCATCTCAGAGCTAGCCTGAGTGCTGCCATTTGTCAGGCTGTGTCTGTGTCTGCAGGATGCCTGGGGGCTGCACTGCACTTTTTACAAAACCACTCTTCGTAAACCAGTTGTCAGTTCTGGAATTTGGATAAATTCATACATGTTGTTATTCTAGCTGAAAGTTTTCAGCTGACCCACGGTATTTTCCACTCTATTGGCTATCTGTAAATTGTTTAAGTCATAGGTCAAGCAGTAATGTTGCTTCATAAATAATTCAGATAATTTTTATACTCTGACTTCATAATCTATTTAATAACAAGTATAATGTAATATAAATATTAATAAAGTATTAAAATGTATCAAGAGAGAAATAACCTTTAGAAACTGAGGGATTTTTTGGAAAGCAGTTCAATTTTTATTAGTGTGTGAATATACATTCTCCAATTTATATTACATTTTATAAATTAAATATGCTTTATTAAATAAGTGACATTTTGTCTTTTTCTTACCCGTAAGAAATGGTTATTAAATAATTTTTAATAATTTAAGTGATGAGAACAATCTCTCTTTAAATTGGTAGATTTATGATTATTTTTCCATAACAAATATAAATATTTAAATTCTACAGATTTTACTATCACTTCAAAACAAAATATCCACATGCATGGTTATTTAACCTACACACAATTGGCTTCTTGTTAAATAGACTGAAGTTCACATATTCCTAGATGAGTTCATAAATTTTTCTTACAGCACTTAGCATATGATTGTCTCTCTATGTGTTCCAAAAATGATTATTGAATGACATTGAATGGCAGGATGAATAAATAAACATTAGGAAACTAATTGTGCAATATTCCCTATAATAAAATGTGACAAATTGAGTCTATAAATAAAGAGATAGTATACATGTATATGCATACACACAGAGCCTTTTGGAACTACTGCAATTGAGATTTGCCTTAGGCAATGTTTAAATTAAGGAGAATTCAAAAATACCTTCCTAATTAGCACTTTGCTCTTTCTCTGTTCTCTTGATTTACAAATTACTTGCTTTCTAGAGCCAGCTTGCTCTTCTTCCTCTAAGACGACAAAATGGCACAATCAGCTTTATCAAAAGGTCAAGCCAAGCTCACATTCCTTTGGCCTCATGCCACCCAGGGGTTAGAAGACTGGGTAATCACATCAGAGAATATTTGTGTTTAGAGTACTGAAAAAAAAAAAAAAAAAACCAAATATATGAAAAATTCATGCCCTTCATTGACATGCATACTGTTCTTCCATTTTCATCAGATAGTAAATGAGAAGAACCCAAAATCTTGTTTGTGTTAACATAGCCTTTTCTGATGCTGGACAGCTCCTGTAAATAAATGCTCAGTCTGTCAGGGAAAATCTCAACACTGCATACAAAAATAGACTTTGTCACATTGGGGTCTAAATGCAGACAGTGCTTTTCTTAAATGATTACTATTATTAAAGAATTCACTTCAATAATGAAATGCATAGAATGGGGGATAAATCATGAGATGTGGTTAGCATGTAGTATGCAGAGGCAGGTGTGAGATTTACAGTTCATTAGGTATGTTGATTGCATCGAGAATTAAATTCATAAAGAGAGATAAAAAGTGGATACCACTTCCTAAGTACACTGTAAAAGGCACTTTCTGCTTAATCTCTACAATGCATGCTCCAAGCAAGGTTCAACTTCTTCCTCTTTGTAACAGAATGCAATGAATGTTCTGAACTGCATTGTAGAGTCAACGGCTTGCTTTAAATATGTGGTTTCCTCTTAAAGTCACATGTGTGTGAATTAAAGGCACTGTTTGTGTAGCACAATATTTTCCTGAGTCCCACTTAGTCCCATAGCTGCTCAGACCCAAATAAACACACAGAGGCTTATATTAATTACAAACTGTAGGGCCATGACCTATGGCTCAAGCTTCTTGCTAGCTAGTTCTTATAACTAAATTCAGCCCATTTCTACATGTCATCATGTGTTCCGTGGCTTTACCTGTGTGCTATTACTGCTGCTCCCTGAACAGCAGGATGGCATCTCCTCCACCTCTGCCTTTCTTCTTCTTCCTGTCTTTCTTCTGGATTTGCTGCCTGCCTCTAAGCTGCCTCACCATAGTCTAAACAAATGTATTTATCAACCAACCAGAGCAACACATATTCACAGAATACAGAAAGACATGGGTTTTAATCACAGCACTATGTGATTTAGGACCTTAGAGTAGCACACCTCATTGAAGCTGAAAGTTACCTTAGAAAGCACCAAAAACTGTCAGTTTCATTTTGCGGTTGATGAAAGTGACATTATCAATGTCAACTGGTTTCTCCAGTTTCCATGATAGGTACTTAAAAGGAATAACCACCGTTTGCCTAATCTACAAGTCTACTTAGCATTTTAATGTCAGAGAAAGAAAAAAAAAAGTACATGTGCTGTGCTTACTTCTACCATTGGCAATTGAGTTCATGGTCTTTGGATCAGTTACCTAGTGAATACTTTCCATGTTAAAATAAGTGGATAATTTTGATTAAACTAACTACAGAACTAACTGGCTGATGTAAAACACCTGATCTCTTTTATACAGGTGGAAGCTTGTTTGAGAATGTGATTAAAACCCATGCTGAAGGGCACAACATGCATTTTGTAATGTCGAAGAGGCAGACATTTTTATTTAGCTGTTGATCCCTTGCTTTAAGCCGTGAAAGAATGAACACACTTGGTTTTGCTGTTCCCCGAGCTTCGTTCCTCAAGTGTCTCAGAGTGACAGGACTAGACGGGCCAACAACAGATTGATTACATAAAGCTGTGTGGAAAAATTAAATGATACAGCAAAATGTCATACCCAGCCTCAACAGCTGTTTTTCATGACAGGAGTAAGTGAACACTAAAATCCCAGAATATTAAAGTGGTGAAATACAAGTGAGAAAAAGTCTGAGAATTCACTAATCTGATCATTTTTAATGAAAAAAATATATGGTAATTATATGAAAAGCATCCATAAAGCATTTGCTTTCTTAAACATAAAACTCTGGTCCTTTTCAATAAACATTACTTTATCTTTGTTTTCCCATATAATAAAGTGCTTTATTGGAACTTTTCCACCTTTCTTTAGATTACCATTTAATTTCCACAAGAGTATTTGAAGGCATTCAATAAGCTAAATTTTGAGACATGAATTCTGAAACCACAAATGATCAGGTGCACTCCATGAAGATGAATTTGAATAACAGCAAAACTAAAAAAAAAAAAATCATTCTTACATCAAAGAAAACTAGGTTTTAAAATTCATATTTGATATCATAATAATTTATGAAATGAGATTAACTCCAAACATTCTTAAAAATGAAAATTGAAGCCAAATTAGTATACTCTATGGGACACAAACAGGGACATAGATTCTACTTTATCAAAAGACAGTTTTGTGTGTACACTCCCTTCAGGAGCATTATATGACTACTGTGTTCTTTTTTCTCCACAATCAGAGCAGAATGATAGGATTATCAATACATCTTCAAAGGTCAGAGAACTTTAGTGGGCATGAATGACATGTGTAAAGGTACAACTCATCTCATGTGTTATTTTTAAGGAAAGGCATTAATACAAGGGCTTCATGGTTTATTAACTTAGCATACTTACACAGTGAAGTGAAATATTATGAAGACAATAAAAATATTTTTAATGTGTAAACACCATAAATAATATGTATATAAGATCATGAAAGCACATTTTATGAATACTTACATCCTAAACATTTAATTTCTCTATTGTTTTTTGGTTCCTCCAAACAAAGGAGAGGAGAGAGGGTGAATTGATAGGTTATTACTTTATCAAAAGACCTCAAAGCTCCCTAGTGTGTTTACTCAGATTACCCCAACATGACATTGTTCTTTATAGCTGTCTGATTTACTTCTATTATGCTGTCTCTATTGTAACATGTAGAAGAAAAATGAGTATAATAGAGTTATGCAAGTCTTTGTTGATAAATAGAACCCCTGGTGAAAATCTAATAACTTCAGACATAAAGTATTGATCCTACCATACCCATTCTCACTGATGCTTTTAATGTTATATCATCTCACATATTCATAATTACATGAAAAACAAATTAGTGCATGTAATATAAGATGGAACTTTGTGCTTCAAAGTATCACCAATCTATTCTTTGTAATGTTGAAGGTCAAATAGTTTTGGCTGAATAATTATAGTAGCATTTTCTGTGACAATATGCTCAAGTTACCAATGAAAATAGATCTGTTACCCAAAAGGAAACTGTCATGCACACTTCCAAGTATCTTCTTGTAAATGTTGTTACAAAGGAAACAGTGAAAGGGTTAGCACAAATCACACATTCTGCTTTGAGGTTTCCCCTGCCCCACCCAAATCAATAGACAACTTTCGGCAGATAAGTCTTTTAAATAAGTAATCAAGTTGACCATTTAAATGGTGAAACCCTTAGGTAGCCCGGATCTGCTTACTTTTGTACATTGCATGACTGTAGACTTGTAGCAGATAGCTTCCCTCCCCATCACCAAGCCTTAGCAATCACTTTTCCTGAAGACTTCCAGAAGTCAATAGTATAATATGTTCATCCCAGTTCATAAATCAGGAAAGTCATATAAAAACTGTAGAAGAAAAAGTAATAGAATGTCATAAATGTTATCTATTAATGTTTAAAATTATAAAGAATCCATATATATCCTCCATATCTATGGAGTGAGAGTATGAAGTATGTTGAAGCCCCTCACATTGATAAATACATCTTTTTTTATGCCAGAGAGAATTGGTTTAAAGTCATAAGTTTTGGACTTCCTTTATTCTTTTACTTTTTATTGTGATATAGGTAGAGCTGACATTGGTAAGTTTTTGTTGCTTTTTCCATCCCAGACTAAATCTCATGTTGTAAGAATATGTGCTTGCCAATGTGAACACCCCTATGAACATACTGCTTCTGTTTCCATAAAGATAAGAAGTCTGTTTCTTTAGCAGTGGAGGAAACCAGTTTTTAAGGAATGGGATTGAGGCAGGTGAGGAATTGCTTTGTAGACAATTTGAACAGAGTTCTGAAATCTAATAAATTTAAAATAAATGTAATGTAGTATTGCCAGCTATACTCTCAAACTTGACTCTTGGGCATTAATATTTGAAAATCAGAGGCCCAGAGCATAGAAGTGTGGATGCTATTGACACTAAATGGGTACATCTCGTTGGACTATCAAACTCCTATCTCTATGATGCTATATATCTAGGCAGAAAATACTGTAAGACAAATGTTCTTATTTAGTATTATAGACACTACAAATGTTTTTGAATGAGAATGTAGCCTACAGATATGTTCAAGTGAAAGGAATTGGTAACAGATGATCCTATTTTTATCTGGGACAGGGGTCTCACGGGAAGTCTATCTGCCATTCAGTAATTCTGTGAATCAAAAACTCCACAAAACCATGTTTAGTAAAAGGAACATTCTACTAAAATAATTTAAGTAAATGTACTACTCACATCCTATCTCTTACATATAAAGAATGAGTATGATTGGAGTCCCAATTTGAATAATCATATGATTTTATTTGACTATGGATATTTTAATATAAATTTACTAATGTTTGTTTATGCTCAAAGGCATCAGAAATTTTAATTCTATCCATGTAAATATACATTTTTAGATACATGAGTTATACAGGCAGCTGTTGACTATAGCCCAAGAGCTAACTGCATAAATATAGGCACAATTCCTTCTGTTATCAATTTATTATATTTATAACACTGAAAAGATAGTATTTTATCTTAGCCCATTTTTATTTAAATTATTCTTTACATTCTGTCAGTTAAACTTGTGTATAATGAAATGAAAAGCTACATTTTCTACCTCAGTTATTTTATATGTTCTTTTTTTTATAACTTTTTATTTTGTGTTTTAATATTACACATCAGCCATGGGTTCCCCTGTCCTCCCCACTTGCGTCCCTACCCTCACCTTCCCCCCAGCCCTCCCCTCCAGGGCCAAGATTCTTCTGGGGATCCAACTCAACCTGGTGGATTCAGTACTTTTAAATTTGTTATGGTGAAACAAGCCTGTAATTCTATAATCATGGTAATCTAATACAAGAAGATCAAAGGTTCAAGGCCAGCCTGGGTATAGAGCTATGTAAATGCCATCCTATGCAATTTAATAAAAACCTATCTCAAAGTAGACCAAATGTTGTAACATAAAATGCCACTATAAGTAAAATGTTGTTATGATGACTATTGTTTAAAATAGTTATGCCTAATAAGTAATAATTATTAGTCAATAAGGAACTAATTAGTTAATGAGAATATAAATATAATGGAGTTTTGCATCACTTAATAATGAGGGCTTTCTGTAAAATTTAAGAAAGAAATAAGCATATGAATATTATAATCAAGTTTGAAGCAGTAAGTGATGTGTTTTATTTCTTCTACTTGACATTAGAAGACAAGGAAAGATATTTTATTGTGTCTCTGTGAGAATGCAAGATGTAATATGTAGAGGGCATGTAGACCACACCATTTTCTTTTCTCAATAAATCTACCTAGAAACATCAACTTGTTAAAATTCATTTCTCAAGCAGATTTCACAAGGAGCTATGATTAATAGGGAATTCATAATTACATGCTCCAGGTAAAATAAAGTGCTGATTGGCCAGTAGCCTGGCAGGAAGGATAGGGTAGGTGGGATAAGGAGGAGGAGAATGGTGGGAAATGAAGGCTGGGGGAGACACTGCCAACTGCTGCCATGACAAGCAACATGTAAAGATACCTGTAAGCCACAAGCCACCTGGCAAAGCATAGATTAATAGAAATGGGCTAAATATAAGAGTAAGAGCTAGACAATGGTAGGCCTGAGAAATTGGCCAAGCAGTTTAAATGATATAAATATCTGTATGTTTATTTTATAAATAGGTTGTTGGACTAACAGGGCTTGGCAGGGGCTGGAGAGAAGGTCTCCAACCAAGCACTGGGCTGAGCTCTTAGACTTCAGTTGAAGAGAATGAGGAGGAATCACAGGAGCAAGTGAGGTCAACATCATGATGGAAAAACCACAGAGACAGCTGACCCAAGCTAGTGGACATTGGTCTGTCAGCTGGGGAAAATGCATGGGACCGAACTAGGACTTCTGAATGTGGTTGATAGTTATGTGGCTAGATCTGTTTGGAGAACCCCTGGCAGTGGGATCAGAACTTATTTCAGATGCATGAAATGGCTTTTTGGAACACATTCCCTAGGGTGGGATACCTTGCTCAGCCTTGACACAGATGGGGAGGACCTTGATCAAACTTCATTTTAGTATCCCAGACCTTGTTGACTACCCAAGGGAGACCTTAACTTCTCTGTGGAGTGGATGGAGGGTGGGATGAGGAAAGTGAGGCAGGATGAGAGAAGGGTAAGGAGGGGGAACTGGGATTGGTATGCAAAATGAAAAGCAACCTTTTTAAAAAAATATTTTTTAAAGCAAGGTCTTTGAAATCCCATGCTGAAAGTCATCGCAGAATGGTACAGGAGAAAGGCAGCAGGTAATTGATAAGGCCTTGCATTTTTTCATGATTGTGTTCCATGGGAAAGGTGATAGCAGAGTTTCCTAGGGTTTCAGGTTGATAAATTAGTGATGGATAAAATCAGAAGGCTTGTGACTGGCTGGTGAACCTTGGTGACTTTCTGGCCTGGGAGATGCAGACTGAATTTGGTAGTATGTATAACTGTAAGTGAAGCAATTTTGTGGAGAGTGAAAAGTAAAGACTATTGAAAAAAAATAAACAAGATGTAATTTAGCAAGTCCTCGGAATTATAGTAAGTGGAGTTGCTACCATCACAGGAAGTTATAAAAGCTCAGCAACCCCCATGAACAGGTGTTGAAGACTCACAATGGGAAAATTAAAAGAAGGTTGAATACAAACAGTGAAAACAGACATAGAGAGAACAGAGGATGACAGAGTGGAAATCAGTTCTACAGCACCTTAGCTGAGGAAGAGGAAGGCTTTCTAGAGATCGGATAAAAACCGAAGCCATGCCCTATGTAACTTCTTTTGCCTTTGAGTAGATTGTGTAGCTGATTGTTAGAGCGACAAAATTTCCTCCATCATTGGGTCATAATCCCGATGACCGATTTCCACAAATCCTATTTATTCAGTGTAGGGATTGCTACAAGCTGACTCTTCTTTGGCACACTGCCACAGGTTGTTAAGGATAGGGCTTGATGATGAATTTGGGCTTTGGGAGAGAAAAAAACAGTTTTTTTAGGCTTTGCATAGCCAAGGTCCAAGACCCTGTTTTTCAAATTATGTGCAGGCTGTCTTTCGGCTCAGTATGGAAGACACATTTTGCAGGTCCGTAAGGCTGTGTTAATTGATTTTATGTCACATGCCAGTTACATGAAATCTTGAATTTAGGATACTAAAAGGAAATATTTATCCACTGAAGAAAGGAAGATGGATATGAAGTCAAGTAGCAAGATAAAGAAAATATGTAAAGGTATTAAGCATGTTACAGTTGTTCACATGGCTTTTTAATATTTTAGATCCTAATAATTTCATTTTAACTGAAACCACTTGGAGTTTTCAGCATCATTTGGTTTTGCTAAAAGTTGTGTTTGTTTTTAAATTGGCTTTGGAGAAATTGTCAAATTGACTCATAAAGGTCCAAGGCAACTGTTGATATAGAATCAGTGATTAAAAAGACCTTTTCCGTAGTTACTCATATCCTGTTACTGGTTACTCACATCCTGTTACTGGTTTTCTTAATTCCCTTAGAAAATACTAAGTGCGTAGTTTGTCACAACATTGTCCCACTAATAATTCACTTTCACTATAATGAACTTCATTGGGCATACTTGAGAGAACAATATGAGAGGGAAGCTCCCACCATGTTCTTGGAATGCACTTGTTCTGAACCGTAAAACAACATTTCAACATGAACCATTCATTTTCCAGAGAAATACACGTGGGAATGATTTTTTTACTTTCTGAAATTTTAGAATTATTTTATAAACATCTCTATTTTAAATTTATTGGTTCTTATATTTTTGATTGTGAGCCTAGCCTTTAACAGCTGAGCCATCTCTCCAGCCCAAATTTATTGGTTCTTTAAAAAAAAATAAAATAAAAAATCTGTATTCTTCTTTAACCGAGGGCCAGATTTATTTATCACTTAGTAAAACAATTATCAACAAGAACAAATTAAAATTATAACAAGACAGCAAAATGTTGATGAGTTCTCAGATTGAATTCAGCTTCTGACCTTCCTAGGTTGAATTCCTCCTGCTCAGGTTGACTCTATTTGGAGACAAGCTTTTAAAGCAGAAATTAAGGTTCAGTGGCAGGGCCTACAATGTAGGATAGATAACTTTTGGAGAGGAATAGGGCACAAAGATGACATGGCCAGAAGATGGATATCTGTTAGCCAGTGACAAGGCCCAGGAGAAATCAATGTAATTGTTACCTTTGTCTTGGCCAACCAGACTATGGAGCGGTTGGCATATAAATCAGTGATGTTTAAGCTTCTAAGTCTGTGGTATGGTAACATGACTGACTGTCATAATGCACAAACTTAAAATACTCAATATGAACAGAGCTATGGAGACTAAAATACTATTTATTTTTGCTTTGCTACCTTGTGCTTTTTTTTGTTTTGAGGCTTTTAAAATGTTTTATGTCTATAAAAATATCTAAAAAAAATTGAATGAAATAACATATTTTCTGTCCATCACAGTAAAGATCTTTGCTTTCTTATTTACATTTTCCATGACATAATTTATTCCAGGACTCCATCAAGTCTTGCTTGGCATACTAAAAAGGACATCTTAATTGGTTTAATTTTCTTCAAGTTTGATTGATACTGACTTAGAAGTCATAGTTCTCTCAATGTTATGCCTAACTAAATGAGAAAGAAATGTTCTAGTCTTTCAAGCACAGGTAAATTAGTTGGAATAATATTTCCCATTTGCTGTGCATATCTGACCTCCCTTTCAACACCATTATGTACCTTAGACAACACTCAAAGTAGAAATGTATCAGATTCCAAGTTCAAAATGTCTATTCATCTGACTCTTAAAATGAACTCTTATATAATTTCTACTAATTACAATCCCATTTATGGTGCAAATCTGAAGTTTATTAGTACCTTTCTTAACAATGTCTTCTAATATAAACAGATTACTCTTTACAAATAATTCACCCATCCTGCCTTTTAGCACTCAAGACATAGCACCTTGCAATATTACCACAGAAACAAATATTTCTTGAAGATATTTCTTGTTTCTGTGCAATAATAATAGTAAATAGATTGTATTTTTTTTCCTTTTTTTTTTCTGGAGCTGAGGACCGAACCCTGGGCCTTGTGCTTGCTAGGCAAGCACTCTACCACTGAGCTAAATCCCCAACCTGTAGACTGTATTTATATGAATTAATCTTTAGTTAATACATCGTCTGCATTATGAAGACTCACATTCTACAAACTGTGAGTGTACATAAAAATGATAACATTATTTTAAATTTCAAGTAGGTTTAATACAAATGTGTTAAAAACTTGAAGTCCCCCTCCACTCTTTTTTTTTGTTTTGTTTTTTGGTTTTTTTTTTTTTTGAGACAGGGTTTCCCTGTGCAGCTTTGCATCTTTCCTGGAACTCACTTGGTAGCCCAGGCTGGCCTCGAACTCACAGAGATCTGCCTGCCTCTGCCTCACAAGTGCTGGGATTAAAGGCATGTGCCACCACCGCCCGGCTCCCCACCCCCAATCTTGATCATTGCTTTTAGATTATTTATAAGATCATTTTCTATCAAATTAAATTAGTCCATAAGTATTCTAATACTTTTCCATGTTTATATTGGGATATTCTATTAAATAGATAGGAATGACAGCCAGAGGGCCCACTAAATTGTGGATGATACTTTCATAATATTGAATATTGTTTTAGAAACTTCTTAAACTCATTTTGTGTTGTATTTTCTTGAAAGCAGTTTTAACTAAAAACACTTTGTATGAGTCTTTGTGATCACCTTTCAAGTAAGATATTTTAAACATTAAATTACTTTAATAGATGCACCATTGTCATCATTATGTATTATGACTTATGTTTGTCACTGTAAATATAGAGTGGCCCCATTATTATCCTAATGAACATAATACAAATAATATTGCAGCTAGTTGATTTCTGTCATAGATTAGGTTAATATGCTTTTTCTCCTTGAAATTTATTGAGCCAATTGCTCATTCATTTGTTCATACATTCATAATTTCCAGAGAGTATAATGCATCTATGCAGAGACCCAGATAACATACATCATATTTATGTATGTGATTTAACTGACAGAGTTGTAAAATTCTATGAAATTTGGTAACCTCATAGCATTAGTACCAGATAACTTGTTGTGGTATATATGCAATAACTTTAAAATAATATAATCACAGTTCTTTCCCTCATGTTAATCATGTGTGCTGAAGACCTTAGTAACAGTAAAACAAATGGTCTGTGGACAAATATTAAACACGACACAGAAAGAGTTCATAAGAGAGACAAAAAGGACATTTTGTTAAGTTTCCTTGTTGTTAACTATATGCTCTTTGATTTGTGGCATGGTGCATAGGTAGTTTGGTTATAAGTAGATATTTATATGGGCTTTGCTCTTTTTCTGATAATGTAAATAGGATGGAAATGAGGATGTGGAATAGGTGGGAAACATGTAATTAGATTTGAATAAGTGTTATGTTCTCATATTTGGAATGCTTCAGGATATCTCTTAATTATTTTGTAATATTTTTAATTGATGTGTATGAGTTCATATATTTCACTTAGCTTCAAATATTATGTTTAATACATATGTAGTAGAAATAGAGAACTGAATAGTGCTTTTTTTTCCATGCAACAGTCACTAAACTAAGAGTATTGCTGAGGAATTGGCTGGATATTGAGGAATCTACATTTACCTCATAATTTTGATCATTTTCTCAATTATGCACACATACAATAAAAACAAAATAGTTCCAAGATGATTTAAGTTCATTATCTCATTGATCAAATCTTATAATTAAAAAGATGATTATATATTTTTACTTTTTTATGTGAGAGTGTTTTGCCTGCATGAATGCATGAAAACCATATTACACACTTTGTGACTGTTGATGTCGGAAGGTGTTGGATTATGACACCCTGGATTGGGTGTTAAAAATGATTATGAATAACCATGTGGGTGCTATAAATCAAATATGAGCCTCTGCAAAAGCATCAAGTACTCTTAACCATGGATACATCTCTGTAGACCTCAAATATATAGTTTTACCTACAGTAGCTATGTACCATAAAGGGAAAAGATTTGAAACAACAACTATTTCATTGGATGCCAAAACCATGAGAGTTAAAACTTTATTAGGACCACTATTGAATAATTCTGACTGAAGTCACAGAATTATCCATTTGGTACAAGGTTGGTGTATATTGTAGGTGAAGTTTTTCTGGTCCCACCTGGCTCCCATGGCCCTGTGATTCCGCAGCTGCTCAGACCCAAGTGAACACACAGAGGCTTATATTAATTATGATCTATATGGCCTAATGACTCAGGCTTCTTGTTAGCTAGCTCTTACATCTTTAATTAACTCATTTCTATAAATATATACTTTGGCACATGGCTCGTGACTTTACTGGTACTTTTACATCTTGCTTCTCATGGCAGCAGCTGGCAGAGTCTCCTCTGTTCTTTGCCTTTCTCTCTCTCTCTAACTAGAATGTCCTGCCTAAAGTTATTCTGCCTCACCATTGGCCAAATAGCTTTATTTATCAACAATTAGAGCAATATACATTCACAGCACACAGAACAACATCACCCATCAGTATATAATTTTAAAAAGTTTCATTTGCAAATGGCAGGCATGCTGCTTTGAGGCATCAATAACATGAATCTGATAGGTAGTTAGAATTAGAAAGTGAGGTGCAAGTTCTGAGGAAAAGCTTCCTTGTGTTCAAGACTGAAAGTGCATGGTATTCGTAGCCTTGGCATTGTATGACATGTTCTTTGTTGTATCTATTGACTGAAGAAGCCATAAGTCCAGACATAATGGAAGGAGTATGGACATATCTACCAATAGTAATAGTGTACAGAATTTATAGCTGTATTCTAGAACCAGCATATTCGACAAATACATATAGTATGCCAATTTACTTCACTACTATGCAATTCCTACATGCCCACACACCTTTAAATATATTCCCTTGAAGTCCCCGACTTAGTAAATTCTACTGGGACTCATGACAAAGTTTGGGGTACATCTTTCCTTTATTTTTTTATTTTATTATTATTATTATTATTATTATTATTATTATATTTGTGTTTTAATTTTACACATCAGCCATGGGTTCCCCTGTCCTCCCCGCTCCTGTCCCCAACTCCACCTTCCCCCCAGCCCCTCCCCTCTATTCCCATCTCCTCCAGGATCAAGACTCCCCTGGAGATTCATTTCAACCTGGTAGATTCAGTACAGGCAGTTCCAGTCCTCTCTTTCCAGGCTGAGCAAAGTTTTCCTGTGTAAGCCCAAGGTTCCAAACAGCCAGCTCATGCACTGGTCAAGAGATAGCCTGATCTGACCTAGTCTGGTGATAAGAGGGCCAAACACCCTAACAGTCGTGCCGGAACTCTCATCCAATAACTGATGGAAGTGGATGCAGAGATCCTCAGCCAGGCCCCATGTGGAGCTCCAGGTGTCCAGCTGTCGAGAAAGAAGAGGGACTGTAAGAGTGTGAATTGTTGAGACCAAGATTGGAAAAAGCACAGGGACAAATAGCCAAAGGAATGGAAGCACATGAATTATGAACCAAAGGCTGTGGAGCCCCCAGCTGGATCAGGCGAGACAATTGAATAGCTTGAACAGTTTGGGAGGCATCCAGGCTGTGGTACCGGGACCTGTCCTTAGTGCATGAGCTGTCCTTTATTCTTTATGTCCATTTTTTTCTGCGTATAATGCCATTCCTCAAGTTCCCTTCATTTGTGTAAAGGAGGGCAGTTTTCTATTACAGATGGACAGACAATAGGTGTTGACTATGTCTGTCATTAGCTGAGCTTAAACCTGTGCTTTAAGGCAGGGTTCTGTGCTTGTCTATTTAGCTTTCTCTTTTTCCTGAAATTCTTTTCTAGCCCCACAGTAACTCTTTATCTATTCTTCCTTTCCTCCCATCTTTACACACAAGTGTTTGCTATAGTAAAAAAGTAACTAATATCCTTTCTGATTGATTCTTTCCACCCCTGGAACCAACTAGCAAATAACTACTATTTACTCTCTGTGTTTCCAGCATGTGTCTATTATCTAGTACAGATTTAGGCTCCTTGTATCTTTCCCTGTGTGTTTTATCCTTATACAACACTTCTTGGCATAGGAAAGAGAGAGTAACTCATGTTGTTTCTCAAAAGAGGCTTACTGAATTAAAAAAAATCTAAGAAATTATACTACTGGAAGGAGATAGTAAGAGTACCTCCAGGGACTGTTGGCATCTTCATCTTGCTTTTCAAATCTAGTTTTCATGTTCTACTCCAGATTTAGCTGTGAATCATGTAATATTCTTCTGCTTTAAGTCTCTCATTGCTCATCATTTATTCCTCATAAAAATATACATATGGACAGAAACTGTGCCAATCTTTTTTTAAAACATAGCACTTACATTGCACATCAGTGTGACAATGGCAAAGAGGATTGAAGAGGGGTGTTTTGATAATAGGTGCAAATAGTACCACTCAGCTTTGATCTCATTGGGGGATTCTATCCTCTTCCCCAGATCAGGGTCTTGTAGAGGCAAAGAGTCAAATCACTCTAAAAAGCTATGATACAAAATTTGTTTATATAGCAATTATGAGATTTGGTTGCATATTCTTTTTCATTTCATCTTAAAGATGAAATTGTCTAGGAATTTTATATCTACTTTAGATGATATTTATCTTGTAAAGTAAGATAACTCAATATAAAATAGGTATCAAAAATTATATTCTACTATCTGGGTTAGATAAATGTGTTGTGCTACATTACTTTGCAACCCTTTGCTGGGGGATATCATTCTCTATGCTGTGAATATGTGTTGCTCTGATGAGTTGATAAATAAAATGCTGATTGGCCAGTAGCCAGGCATGAAATATAGGTGGGGTAAGCAGAGGAAGAGAGTTCTGGGAAGAGGAAGGCAGAGTCAGGAGTCACCAGACAGAGACAGAGGGAACAAGATGTCAAGGCAGAACTGAGAAAAGGTACCAAACCACATGGCTAAACATAAGTAAGAATTATGGATTAATTTAAGTGTAAGAGCTAGTCAGTAATAAGCCTAAGCTAATGGCTGAACAGTAATAAATAATATTTAAGCCTCTATGTGATTATTTTATAAAAAGCTGCAGAACTATAGGGGAGAGATTTGCCCTGACTGTGGGCCAGGTGAAACACAGAAAGTTTTCCTACTTCAATCCCTCATTAAATAGAGATGGCAAGTGAGGCACACAATATACGTATATATTTACATACAAACACACACATATACATGTATATAATGACAACAAGATTTATTATATAACAAAAAACAGTAATAGAAATCTTTTTGTTTCAACTATGGTATTTCAGAGTTAAGTATATTTAGGATACTAAATAAGTATTGTATTTATTAGACATTATTCATTACCCATTAAAATTTTTTTTCTGAGTCCCTAATTTTTGTCTACCAGCCCTAGTGATTAAATCTAGGTATTTTCACATGCTAGACAAGTGTTTTACCGTTGAACTCCATCCTTGGTGATAGCCTCCCTCTATCCTTTTAGTTAGGGCCCTGTTTTTTACTTGTTTTCTGTTTCTTCTTCTCCTTCTTCTCCTCCTCCTTCTCATCCTCCTCCTCCTCCTTCTTCTAGTTGTTGTTATTGTTATTGTTCTTCTTCTTTTTCTCCTTCTTCTTTTGCACTTCATATTGAGACATGGTCTCGCTGAGTTGTGTAGGTTATATTTGCATGTCCTTTGTGGTCTATGCAGGCCCAGAACTAGTCAAAACCTACTACCTTGACTCTATGATAGGACAAGTGATGGTTAAATCTATGAGTTTATGGAGATCATGAACATTCAACCTAGAATATCCTACTTCCTACCCTGCAACTATGTACATTATAAACTCCTTTATAACTTCACTATACTTTATAATTTAAGAACAAGTATCATTCCTTATTAGAAATGAAGAATTGAAAACAGATAGATGGTATAACTACTTCACATCATTATATCATGGAAACTAGTAGTGTAAAACTGAGATGGAATATTGAAACTGATGACATTTATGTTACATGAGAATGATGAAGAATACTACTTAGATGATCATAATGACATAAAAAGAGTACTTAAAATTGTTCCTACATTTTGAGTTGAGTTTCTATCTGCTTCGGATTATATAACATACATATAGAGTCAGCTCTTAATTACAAACATGTAGTACCTTCTTTATATATGTGTTTATGAACTTTGCATGTTGAGGCATTTAACTAGACCTTGTTTTCATGACTCTCCTGCCATTTGTGTTCATAACTTATTAAATATTAATTAACAGTTTGAAAAGTCTAGTATCTGAGCCCTAAATCTTACAAGTAAAAAATCCTAACAAGAAATGATCTAACTAGAATATAATTTAAATACAAAATCTTATTCTCTGGTTTCTTATGGATTTTCCCTCACAGTTTTCTTCATTAATTCTAGTAATTATTTTTTTATTCATATAATTTGTTCATTGTGGCACAAACCAGAAGAGTTTCCATAAAATGTATGCATAACCTGTTACTATGACCTTATATTTGTTTCTCAAAAGTGTTAGGCCATGTATGCTATCCAAATAAACTCCTCTTTATTATTTTATTTTCTGTAGTAAATCTAATAATATGATTAGAGTTGCTCAGATAATCTTCCATCTCAAGGTTTTATTCATTTCGGATTCATTGTCTCTATTATTCTACCCAGCTGTTGATGTTTTTGAACAAACTGATTTCTGAATTAACTCAACATTGTGTTCTATAATAACCCCACTTCAGTATTACCATGGGTCGCTCCCAATTTACTTTTAGATAATTAAAGCCTCTCTTTATTTCTATCCAAGTTGTCTGTTTTATTTCCCTGAACACAAGGATGTGATTTCATTCATGTTGCTCCAGGGGTCTAAAGTTGGTAATCATTTCTCTACATCTGCCCTCATGGTGTATTCTTGCAATATACAACCCTATCTATGTCCTCACCCTTCGGCTGCTTCTCATTAGCATTCACTTTCCTACTGATGTATTATGTTTTTGCCACAAGCCGTTCCTTGTTTTTTTTCCTATAAAGTCAGTACCTTTGCATGATAATTTTCCTAATCTCCCTAGCATATTAGATATTTTCCATAGTCTGACTTGTTTATGGTGATTATTTACATATAAATGCATCTGCTTCAGAAATGATGACATCTATGGCTGAAATATAAAAACCAGATATATTTTCCAATACTTAACAAAGCAATTTACAAGTTGTTGTAGGAAGACAAAGAAATCTAGGTCATCACACAGTCTGTGCTTATGTAATTCTATTTTATTTTCATGAAAAAAGTTAGACCTATAATAAATTGTGCATTAATTTTAATAATAACAGGAGAAATATTTAGGTTATTTATACTATTCAGTATATTCTAATGGAGATTTATTTTAGCTTCTCATATCTACCTAGGATTACACATATGCATCTGAATGTATACCTACAGGAATGTACTTCAAATTTTATCATTTACTAGTATATTTTATGTTCCATATAATTTGTTTTCATATTCTCGCACTATATGACTCTTTACCAGATACCTCCCTCTGAAGGATAAAATCAGAGAGTAAAATTTTTGAAAACTCTGCTGAAATTCTAGGGTTTTTGTCTCTTAAGTAGGACTGATTTAAAGCTGTATCTTAATTAGTGTTATTAGTAAAAACCCAGAGTCAGATATTAGGATATTAGGGTGAAAGCTGAAAGATCAGAGAAGCCAAGTAGCAACCATTAGAGACTTTTTAACTCTACAGATCCTCAAACCATATGGAGGCTCAAGATCCTGTCTCTACCCACTTTATATTCCTGTCTCCACCTTCCTAGTCCTGGGATTAAAGGCATGCACCACCATTGCCCAGCTCTGTTTTTCTTTTACACTGGTTTAATCTTGTGCATCCCAAGGTGGCCTTGACCTCCTGATCTTCCTGTTTCCTCCTCCCTAGTGCTGGGATTAAAGGTGTGTGCCACCATTGCCTGGCCTCTACAGGCCCTCTGCCCTCTGATTGCTTTGCAAGCTTTATTTGTCAGAATGCAAACAAAATATCACATAACACCAATTTGCTTAGTAAAGTACCTTATATTTTCTAAATTTTTAAAAAGTTTATATTTGAAAATTGAATTATATTTATTTATTTTTTTAATAAAATAAGCTTTAGAAAACAGTTGTTACTGGCAGTTAATTTCTACAAAATATAGTTCACTCTGCTTTCATGTTGTTTGTTTTCAACAACTTTTTAAAAAAAATTTCTGCTTAGTTGCCCTTTTCAACCAAGGTGTTTCCCATGGGGGGAAAATGCACATTTAGGGATTGAATGGGAAGTTCATCCTACATGGATATGCAAATCTTCAGTGTCACCTCTTGGAGACACCCAGATCACTATAGTTCCCTTACAATCTTCAACATTCATATGTGTCCTGTAACAGCATCTTTGAAAATGTTACTCATGGTCGTCTGCTATCTAAAAGATTTCTGTTGTCTCTTTAAAGTTTCTGGTAGCATCCACTCTGTAGAATTAGATTTTCAGTACATTTAGATTTTCCTCTCACCTTCCAGTTCTTCCTACACATGTGAAATACATCAGAAGTATCTCTATTATTCTCACATTCTGAGAATCTGTTTTTGTTTCACAACACTGAAAAAACACAAAATAATTTCTCCAAATTTCAGGTCTCCTTTCATCAGCTAGAAAAAGGCGATGGCAGCCAGAGACATACTCCCGCCTTTGCAATTTCAAGCAGCTAAGGAATATGAGTTTGGGAAAAGAACTTGGGTGTTGGCGTGTGATATCTGGATGTTTTAGTGTAAAGTACTGGAGTGCTAACACATGTCTCATGCTAGCAGCATCTGAACTCTTTAGTATGCAAAAACAACCTTAGCATTTATAACCATCATGAAAACATTTCTTGCTCAATATGCAAACTATAGTATTTGTTTCCATTTTGTTAAAAATGCAAACACGACACACACACACACACACACACTAAGCTATTATTAGAAGAAAACTAACTAAATCTGCCTAAATGTAAATCAAGATCCTGAAAATAGAAAGCAATATTTTTGAATAAACGTAAATTCACGGTGAAATTTAAACAATATTGATTCTGTTTTGTTTATCAGTATTTTATAGAGTTCCTTGTGCCCTCTGAATTCTTGCCCTTTGCTGAATGTAGTTACCAATTTAATTTCAGTCGATAAGAGCTGAAAATTTAGTTATAAAAATCTGTTTATAACCTTCAGTATTAAAACAGATTTCTAAACCACAAGGTTCTTCATAGGTATGTGTCATTTTCCCAAGTGTTTGAGTTTTTCAATTTGAACACTTACATTTTTAATGTCTCCAGTGCTGTCCCTGGGCTCAAGTATGTACAGAAGCAGGAATTAAGTTGATGAGTTAACAGGCATGTGCTCTTAGGTAAGCATTAACAACTGCTTTCCTAAACATGATTTGTAGTTTAAATTAAAAAAAAAAAAAAAAAAAAAAAAAAAAAAAAAAAGTCATGTTTGACCATTTCTCTGAGCAGACAAATAGGTTTAAATGCTTTCCGTACTCTTCTGTAAATGTCAGTGAAAAATGTCAACTTTGAACCACAGCATTGTGTTTGTTTGTGTGTTTTGTTGCTTTACACATGAGGCTTTCCTTTTCGCTTATTTCTCACTAAGAGGCAGCGCTTTGTTAATACGGCTGTGTACAATTTTCTGACAAGTGCTGAACCTATGCGAACAAAAAATGGTTCTTATTTATGATGTGTCAAATTACTGTTCTGAGAGTAGACCTTTTAGGTTGCATTCAGCCTTTAATTTGACTGAATTTAAATGGCATAAAATGCCTTTTAGTTAGGCCTTGGCTGGCACATTATATATCTCATTTCAATGAAAAACATTCACATGCAAATATGGTTTGTTTGGAGTGAGGACAAATGCAACTATCATGACTGATGAAGGCTTTTGATCACAGTTCTACAAACTGAAACCTTGAAAAGGAAGAGGCTATTTGGACAGGCATCTGCAAGCCCATGAATTATTTAGTTCGCATTATTCATAAATCTCTTTGAAGAGGAGGTCTTATGAGGTTTTAAGGAGGAGGAATCATAGTTGTGTTGCCAACTTCAGTGTATGCTGTGAGTGCCGCCTGCACAAGAACACTTGCTTGAAATGTTAAGTCCTCCCAGCCTGGGAAGTGTGTCACATTCCTGTGCCAGCCAGTGAGTGTATCCTGTAGCTCCTCGGAACTTGAATCAGATTTCCCACCTACTTCTTATTTCTTCTTTCAGAATGTACTCTGCAGCATGGCAAAGTAAAATAGCATAATATGGGGTAGTGTTCACAGAGGATGAATAGAAATAGGTAGACCATACCTATAGACTAAGCAGTTGCTACCCCAACCTTAGCAGAACAAGTTAAACAAACGCCGTCACCCAGCCCCGGGACTATCCATTCCTTGGTGCCTTTGCACTAGAGCTTAAGACCAGAAAGATTTCTCTTCCCTAAGAGTTCCAGTGAGCACTGTTATTCTGTTTTGTTTTGTTTTTTCCAAAATGGAAGTCTCTGCTGGACACACCGATCTAGTTTTATACTCAAATTATTTGTTTGTGCAGTTGTTTTCTTTCTGAGCTGATACAATTTCTGACAATGGGACTTATGGTAAGCATCTCTAAGCACATCACTGTTCTGGCATTTCATTGTACATGTCAGTAAGCTCTTAGGTTAACTTCAATCACTCTAAAATTGTCTCTTATATTAAATAGTGTTTTGAACTGTATCCAGTATAGATAAAGCGCTATTAATTACTGAATCATTTTTGCATTTCCTCATTCAACCCATTGTGGAAAGCTCACTGGTAGATTTCAAAGGAAATATTTCTCGTGTACAATTTTGTGTTGGCTTTTGGCTGGCACAGTGTGTGACTCAGCCTCAGTCCTGGTTTTCATGGAGGTAGTAGGGGTGCTCAATTATATTTTGTCACTTGAACCTCTAAGCAATAATCTAAACTTTAGAATTAATGAGCAATTGCAGTCTATGCCGATGCATTGCATTCTCTGCCCTTCAGTTTTAACTGTGTGGTATTAGATAATCAATACTGAGAAGAAAGTCAGACAAGATAATCTTTAGCAATGTCTTTCAGTTCTAGGTTTCTCGAATTCTCTGAAATCATCCTAGATGGAATTTTGGGCTTATTATAAAATTCAGATGCAAACAACCTGAGTAAGTTCAGTCCCAGTTTGATTATTTAAAACTTCTGAGAATTGATTACGTCTTCCTTTCCTCCTGAAAAAAAAGTCTATTCTTCAAACCATTGGAAAATCACATGCATTTATGATATACACATAAAGTGCTTTACAAAAATATGAAGAACAGCACTGAGGACCAAATTTTTCTTTTGTTAGATATATTGTTAATTCATAAGTCTAATGAAACAGACCATGGCTACTAGAAAGCAAGAGGTGTCTGCAAAAGGAATCCCTTTTCTTAAATGGGCATGAAAGTTTTCAGAACCCTGTGGACCTCTTCTCAGTGCCATGGGGATAGATTTCCTTCACAGCTCTCCTCTCTCAATTTCTGCATATGTAGTTTGGAATTGATAGTTTCTGAACGCAGAGTTCATATGAATCCTAACACAATCACAGGCATCATGGAAACCTGAAAAAGAAGCAATAAATTGCCTATTTGCCTGTGAAATTTGTTAATATCAATCTTATACACTCTAGGATATGGAAATTATCTTTGAAGGAAGTTTATTTAAGAATTCACTTTCCATTTCATTAGTAAAGTTATTAGTTATTACATCCTTGTTATCATTGGAATGCAGATTCTAGATCATGCAGAATGATCATGTAACAGCCTGAAAAAGAATAAAAAAACATATTATTAATATCATTCTGTTTACAGACTCACCCTCAAAGTAGGATGGAACAGATTAATAGTAGCAACAATACTAAAAAAAATTATAATAAGGAATTATAGTCTTTATTTTTATGTATTTCATGAGAATGAATTATTCATATATCAGACATATTTGGGAAGTCATCTATACTGTAAATTTAAGTTCTTTATATGTGGTATGTAGTAGATACAATGGAAATAATTGTAGGTTTTTTGTTTGTTTGTTTGTTTTTTGTTTTTCGAGACAGGGTTTCTCTGTAGCTTTGTGCTTTGCACCTTTCCTGGATCTCACTCTGTAGACCAGGCTGGCCTCAAACTCACAAAGATCCATGTGGCTCTGCCTCCCTAGTGCTAGGATTAAAGGCGTGCGCCACCACTGCCCGGCTGGAAATAATTGTTTTATTAGCTGAAACTAGCAACTGAGTTACTCACATATATAATCTTCTCTCATGTATGTAACCGTAAGAGGTCTTGGGAATGAGAGAACACACAATTTGGCTTTGTATAATTTACTTGTATTGATCAAATAATGACTTGTTCCCTTTTTTGGTGATAAAGTCCATTCCAAATAGCTTTTTAACTTTGACTTCAAATTATCTGAATATAATATAAACACATAATTTGTAATATTTGTTCTCATGAGGAAATCATGATTGCTTTGTATTCATAATTGTTTTTGTATTGCTTTTATTCCAAATAATTTGTAACATTCTAGAGATGAAAAACCTTCTATTTCAAGCTTAGTCAAGATATCTGCAACCTAATTTGCCTCCATATGTAAATGCCAGGGCCTTGTTAATTACATTATAATCATGCTATTTGTAATTACAAGAACTTTTAGCTGTTTCTGCAGCCTCCTGTGTAGTTCTGTAATGCAGTTGTAATAATGGACACTATTTGAAATAACTTCTCCCAAGTAGACATTGAACCTGAGTTAGTGATAAAGTCCTAAAAAAATTTTCTACAAATTTGATATATGGAAGATTTAGTTTTGGATTTTCTAAAAGGGATCTCTGAAGGCTGTGCTCCATTTTATTTCTTTATTAATGTCCCCTGTTGGCATTTTATAAACCAGGGTTAGGTTTGGCAACTTCTGCATGCCAGATATTTATACTAATGTTATAGTATTCCACACAGAGAGGTAAGACTTATAAAATCATGTGTATTTCAGACCATTTTAATTGTTTATTTTAACCAATACAAGATTAGGTATGGAAATCTACATAAATTTGGTCATTCATTTATTCAGATATCTTTTAAAATAGGACATTTATACCAATTTAAAAAATCTGATGTATCTGAAAAGAGCCAAACTCTAGCATATTTAACCAATATTTTTTTGAAACCCAGTCATGTCACCTTCATTGTATCACTATATCACATAGTGTTTCACAAGGAATATGTAGTTATAGGGAATCTTTAACTGTCTAAAATATTATACCTTTAATGAAATGTTGTCCATATCTATTGTATCATAATACTTACCCTAAAGATAATGTTATAAGCAGTACTCTAGCAAATTGATCACGGAACAATAATTCCTACTTACAGAGTGCTATGTAACCCACAGAGATATAAAGTAGCTGATAACTAAAACATTATATATCATTATCAACTACCTTAACATAGAATAAGAGTATAAATAGAAAGTAGAAGAACATAGGAAGATGATACCACCGAGGTATTCTATAATTACCCACTAGAACCAAAATATCTATAGCTCAGTACTTACCTATTCATAACTGAGTTAGTGATGTGATTTCCTTGTCTGTTACCTGCTACTGTCAAGTAATACCATACATCCATGTTATAAAATCTTTTTTTTTTTTAAATTTTAACAGAAACCACTGCATATCTTGATATGATAGTTTGAAAAACATCATCTCTAAGGGATCATTTCATGTATATTCTGGAAGGGGAAGAAAATAAATAGGTATGCCAGTGTACCTTGGATTAGGAAATCTTAGTAAATATACAACTACCCATGGCTCCTGTTCTTGGGCTGTTTTAGTGTGCGTGACTCAGTTTCACGGGATCATGACCCTAACTGAAGTGTCAGTCGCAAAGAGATTAGAGACATGACAGTGGAGAACTTGGCTGAGTAGCTGTAACTGCTGTACAATAGTCTGGATGTCACCTTTCATCTTGCTCAGGTTCTTCCATGGGGAGAACTGCCAGAGGGCAAGAGAAACAGTTGAATATGTTCTTATGCACGGAGGAATTTGACCTTGCCTGCTGAAATGATTCCCTTTTGATGTCCTGGGATTTAGATGGGTTACCTGAAACAGAAAGAGGCAGATTAAAAGGAATCCTTAAACTTGTTCCTATCCATGTACCTCATTTGCACACATTCTTTAGAACTAACTCATTATCTAGTAATTAGAAGTTAAGGAACATTGACTTTATGTTTCTTGCATGACTATTTATCTAAACAGAAGTGGCCCAGTCTGTACATGATCCTTAGTGTCAGAGCTCATCCAATCCAGTTATAGTTTCTCAAAAACAAATACTTCTCTCAAGAACTCTCCTGGCTGAGTCAACCAGGTTGGACTGACTCCCCAGGGGAGATCGTGCCTTGGAGGAGGTGGGTATAGGGGGTGGACTAAGGGGGAGGGCTGAGGGGTGAGAGGAGAGAGGATGGGGGAATCTGTGGCTGATATGTAAAATTAAGTTAATTATAAAATAAGATTTTTTAAATGAATAAAAATTTAAAAAGAACCCACCTGATTACTCATTTCCTTCTTCTGTTTATCTACATTTTATTAGAAATATTTATCCTTTGATCCCCAACTTTTCTCACAACTTTCCTTGCTCTGAAGCTGTGAGCTTCAAATGTAAGCTTCAGATAAACAACCCAAACACCTATGATAATGATTGCCAAACATTTATGGGTTGCTATACACAATGGCCACAGAACATTCTATTTCTCTAATTGAAAGTCATTCTCTTCTCTAAAACAGAATCTGGAAGTTATTTTTTTTTCTGAGAAGATTTTACTAAGTTATCAATATTATATTACAATCTTTGAAAACTCAGTTGTGCATAATGTTGTTGAAATAGGTAACCTATATATAGATATATGTAAATACTAATGATGAGGATATTTGTATCTTACGCTTTTTTATCTGTCACCTATATTTGAGTGTGAACAGTAACTGATAAATGGCATCCCACTGTAAGTTATAAAGCATAACAAGAGAACTCTAGTAGCATAAATCTTGCTCAGTTACACTCAGATACCACTATAATTGTGTCCCTATTCAAACTGTAAACCAAGAAAACTGTGACATAAACTGTGGGTTTTATTTTTATCAATGTGTTAACTTGTGTTTCTAAGTGACAATAAATATTAAATTCTAAAATGAAAATGTTGAACATGCTCAGAATAAGGGAACACATAGAACAAAATCTCTATTTCCTTCTAAGTTTTTCCACTCATACATTCAAGGAGCTCAAAGTTGCTTAATAAAAATCCTTTAAAAAGCATTCAAATCTATTTACCATTGCTAATATACACAAAAAGTCACATACCTATTATATAAATAAATTTCTGGTCTTTAAAATGAACCAGTAAAATTAAAATTAATTTAGCAATTAAGTTGAAATATGGAAAATATATATGGAATATATTATATATAGACCATAAAAAATGTGGGCAAAATAAACAAATCAAAAGTATTTCAATGTTACCTGTTAGGCTTTCACATACCATGAGTTATGTATAAACATATAAACTGAACTCATCATCTGATAAGTAGCAGATACATTTTTCTTAGGGTGGCAATTTGCAACATGATGTTAGTTAAAGGTAAAATGCTGCTAATAATTAGCAATGCTGACAGAGAAATATTCAGTTTTTATTTTGATATTTAAATATTTTCATCGTTTCTATTATCAGAAATACCCCAAAATGTTGGAAATATGATCAACATCAAATGTTCAAATAATATTTTTAATTTAAACACAAATGACAAATGATTATTCATAATAAATTATAGAAAGCAATGTTTAAAGGTACTAATGATATTTTTATTCCACTTAAACATTATCATAATAAAATATACAGTATTCAATTCAGAGTTCAAGAAAATCATATATGTATGCATATTGTGTATGTTTTTATGTATTACTAAACATTGAGAAAAAGAGCTTTTTAAATTCATGGAAGGACACTTAGGTTCTTCTGAGCAACACTCACATTGGGGTTGTCTGAGTAATGTATTGGGCAAATAGACCAATCACAAAAAAAAAAAAAAAAAGTTGTGCAATGTTTCACTATTTGCATTGATTTGACACAATTTCTTCCTCCTGCTTTGTTAAATATCATATGTCAAATCTAGAAACTTCATCTCATTCATATGTATTGGTCTCTGTCACATGAGAGACATATTGTAAGGAATGAGCATACTTTTGACTTATAAGGGCAGAGGCTAAGGAAATATACAACTTTCATTCTGGGCATATGCAGAAGGAGCTTGATAATGCTGGCCACATCATTGCTGTGAACAGGAAATAGAGCTAAGGCAGAACCAGAAGCAGATCTAACCTGCAAGGCTCACTCCCAGCAAAACATTTCTGTAAAGTACATCTAAGCTCTTGAATGTCCTACAGCTTCCCAAACAGAAGCAGGGGACCAAATGTTCAAACACATGAGGATTAATTATTTTGACACATGTTCAAACAATAATTAATTCTATTGTCCTTCTATGAGAAGGTATAGTGTATCTGCTGTTCTCTCTTGTACAGATGAGTACAAGAGAGACTGTCTTGTCTAATTTATGAACTAGATAGTATTAAAGAACAATGAACTCCTAAATACCCTTAATTCCTGTGTACTTCTTTGTTGAAGTATTTTTTAAATCCTTATTAAATATTTAATTCCTCTATGTTACAATGTGTAGTGTATACATTTCTTCACAAAACAATTTTAATAGAATTTTAACATATTTTTTCTAAGAATGGTGTCATTAAGAAAGAAAAAATAAAGGAGTAAGCCTGATATTTTACTTCCATGTATTAAGAGGTGGTTGGGAATGCATACTTCACACCACTCATCAGTCTCCTTCTAAATATGTATACTTCATCTTTAATCTGTATTCAGTTGAATAAAAATTGATTGCATAAAAAGAAAGAAAATTTAGTGAAATTAATTAAAGTACTGCTTTTCAAAGTATTGAGATTCTAGTAAGTGTTATAAAGACAGTTTTAGTGTTGAGATAATAATTGTTATTTAAAGAAAATGTCACTTTAAAGAAAACACTATAGGAAAATAACTAGATTAGAAAAAAAGTTTTTTTTTGTTGTTGTTTTGTTAGATAAGAGGGAAGATGTACATCAACAAGGAAGAAGAACGGAGTCTATCTAATACAATGTCACGAGAGATTGCACTGTGGTCTTTGCTTTTTGATAAATTGATTGTAGTAGTTCTTCCCAGTCTTAAATTTGTGCTTTTCTTCTTTGTTGAACGTTTCATACCTTTGAGACAGTGTCTTTCAATGTAATTAAGGGTAGATTTGAACTCGTGCAAGAATAAGCTTCCTGAGTACAGGGATTACAAGTGTATACCACTGTTTTGCCGTAGTTTTTTTTTTTTTCTTTTGTTCTTGTTGTTATTAAGGTAAATAAAAGTCACTGGGTATAGATTAGCAGTAGTGTGCCACATCATATAAAAATAGTCTGACTCATTTGATTTAAAATATATTTGGAGTTTGGGTTGTGATTTTACAATTGATAACTTTATGGAAGGACCAAAACCATTTCTCCTTTTCTTCTCACAGTTTTGTAGTGCTATGGAAATTTCCTTTTCATTGTATTTCTTTGAGAAGAAATGCCAATTTCATCATTACTAATTTTTGTAATCTGCAGTGTGTATCTTAAAGTGGTATTTATCAACATCATATTGTACAAGATCTACCAATGCCAATGCATTGTGTTATTTTCTGCCAATGTGGTTATATTGGGGAAAGAAAACATCTACCATTAGGGAATATGAACAGATTCAGGAAGTATGACTATTTACATTGTGTAAACCCTAACTCGGATATATACTAATTTAAACATGGAAGGAAGGATGTAAAGTGCAAGATAAAAACCTTTCAAAATATTTCAATAAAATTTTTATTAGCTAAGAGTAGAAGGATCGATATTCCTTTAGCAATAGCTCTGAACGAACATGAGTCATACTATTTCCATGTTTTAAATGGTACCTTGATAACTTTAACAGGCCCTCTCAATGCATCAATAAAGCAATTAATATTATCCATATATTACTAGTAAAGTTTTCCAGTACATGAGAGTACAATAATTGAAAGAATACATTACAGATATGGATTACAAATACAAAGACGCAAAGCTTTCTAATCTCTCTACTCTTGCCTTTATAGCATATTAATAGTCCCTGTAATATCATTTCAGTGATGTTTTAGAATCATAAGTTCCTTAAACATTTATTAGATAATACCATGTCTAAAGTGCTAGCCAAATGCCTCTTTCAATAGGAGTAATAAACCAAATTGATAATATAGTGATTTCATATTTTGATTATTATTTTATAAGTTGGAGCGCATAGTCACAGTAATTATTATAATCATTCTTAATTATATTTTCTGGACTCATGTAGAAAGCTATTTTGTTCATGTTACTTTTAAAATTCTCTGCATATTGTCCATAATTCTCATAACCTTAATTTACAAATATAATTTCACTACTCATATGAAAACTTCTTTGAACAACAGCAATGGTACAGTTATAACTTCATACCTTGTTATAGAAGTGAGGAACTTCTGTGTTATATCTAAAACTTTTCTCTCATCAAAACACCTTTAATTCTTTCTTTTCATTTTAACTATGCACAAGTAAAATTGCATTTTAAGGTAATTTTTTAGTCTCTTTTGGGTGATATACAGCATGCACTTTACAATTGACTTATAATTGGACTGTGCTGACAGTGGAAAATCTTACAAGTATTGAACATGACATTTATGACAGTATTGCTGTCATCCTGGCCTCTTTTATTGAAAATGTGGAGAATTATAATTGGGCTAACAAGCCTGGTAGCCTGGCCTCTTTCCAATCATACTAACCAGGCTGGTCTAGTATTAGCTGCCTGGGTGCCCCTTGGAACAGAGGCTTGTTTTCCTTTTATTTTATTTTGGTAGTATCCCAAGAACCCACGAATTAAATTCCCTCTGCCTTTATGTAATGAGAAATGTTGATAATTTCATTCTACCAAGTATCACAAACATTTGTATTTAATCAAGCTTATTTTCTTAAATTGAGTACAATTATTTCTTATGAAAAATTGACTGTTGATGTTAGGTGGTAAATACTAATTTTGTTTTCAATCATTTATGAGTTCGGGATGCCTTTTATATTTGAATTCATGGCAAAGTGATAAATTTGAGTTTTTAAGTAAAAATTCTCTTCTCATAACTTCTAAATGTACCTCCCCATGGGAGGCATTACCTTCTTGTAGGAGGGAGTGGGACTGAGTGAGGAGGGAGATCTTTGATTGGTATGTAAAATTAATTTAAAAATTCTCAATAAAAAACAAATTAACATATTGATACATAGGAATGTTTCATTTGAAAGTTGTGCAAAACTTTATTGTAACATAAAATAGCCAGTGTTTAATCTTAAATGCAAGGCAAAAGAGGCCATAAGAAGTTGAAAACTATCTTCAGTTGCCATAACTCTAAAATGCACTAAACTTCAATGACAACCCAGGTTGTTATTGAAAATTAAATATTAAGAAATGATAACAGTCCCTAATTTAAGATTGTTTCTTTGCTAGTTCTTTTCTGTAGGCAAATATTAAAACAAAGCAAGAAATGCATCCTTTGAAAGTAAAATGTCACTGTGTTACTTAAGGATCAGTTCCTAATGCTTCACATTACATAATTGTTATTTAGCATAAAAATACTGTGATCTACCTAAACCATCACAGGCTCATGCTTCATACAAGCTACAAAAGTATGTAATTATTAAAATAATAAGTTAGAACTGTATATTAACTTGGAAATGTAGAGACAGGAGATACGAAACAAATACATATAATTTGAAATGTATCTGTGGGGCACTTACTTTTATAATAAATGCATTTTAGTATTTGTAGTTTAAAGTAACAATAATTTCATTTTGTGCTAATAATTCAAAATGATTAACATTGGCTAATCAAAAACATGACGTAGAAGGAGAGACAATGTTTATCTTACTATGGACCTTGGAATGCTATTCACAAGTTTTACTGTGTCAATTTATATTTGAGCATAAAATAGAAATGCTCCATCTATTATCAACAAGTAGAAAACTTGGTCTTGATACTGAATAACTTATTAATAATTAGGCAATTAGTTTCCTTATTAATTGTGTTTTAGTTGGGTTTTCTTGCTGTGAAAAGACACCATGACTCAGGCAGACATGCTGCTGGAGAAGTAGCAGGAGGTTCTTCATCTGGATCAGCAGACAGCAGGAACAGCACAGTGACACTGGGCCTGGCTTGAACATTTAAAATCTCAAAGCTTGGCTGTAAGACGAATTACTAAACAGCTTTATTAATAAAAGAAACCTGGAGCCAGATAATGGAGTAAAACCTGAGAGATCAGGGAAGCAGAAAGACACTAGCCACGTTCTTTCCACTAGAAATCCTCAGCTAAGAAGAGAGAGCTACTACCTGTATACCCATGCCTATATACCTTCCTTTGTCCTCCTTACTTTCTCTCTCTGCCCAGCTACATCACTTTCTGTCTGTCTGTACAGACCTCCAAACTTCTATGGTTAGTGCTGTGATTAAAGGCATGTACCACTATACCTGGCTCTATTCCCAGTGTGGCCTTGAACTCACAGAGATCCAGATGAATCTCTGCCTCCAGAATGCTAGGATTACAGGTGTGTGCTCCCATTACCCAACTTCCATGTTTAATATCATGGGAGGCTTTTTCCTCTGATCCTCAGATAAGCTTTATTAGACTGCAGGAATAAAACATCACCATACCTGCCCCCTGTGACATGCTCCCTCCAACAAGGCCACAGATATTTCATCAGCAACATACCCCCTAATAGTGTCAGTGTCTATGAGCCTATGGGGACCATTTTTATTCAAACTACCACAAGTCATATCAGCAAAATTAATAAAACTGATAGGAAAACATTCAGCATTTAAACACATGTCTAAGTTTTGTCCTAAAAATGTTCATAATATTTTGACCATTCATGTCCTCCCATAGTCATTTAGAGTTTAATGCTATGAAGTAAACAGCTTGAGTTTTAGGCAGAACTTTTAGTTTTTGATCAAAGGTTTTCAAACTTTCAAAATTTAATTTAATGTTTTGTGTGTTTCTGAAAATACTCATTGAGATAATGGGTATACAATAAATTTCCTGCAAATAAATTTACACTTAGCTAAACTTTCTTGAAATTATTCTTTGTCTTTAAATGCCATGACAACTGAACTATAAATCATACTTTACATATGTATCTACTTTGTAGTAGATTTATAACCTAATTCTCAGTGAAGGTCTATTCCCTGAACTGGAGACTGTGTATTTCCTCATTAGAGTATGGACTACTTTCTTCAACACTAATAGAGAGCAAAAATGAATCCATCCTCTTTAAATATCCATTTCTGATTCACATTCCACCAACTAAAGTGATGTAAATTTCAAGTTTCACAGTTATACAGACAACCAACTGCCCAGACAAGTTGCATTAGATCATTGGTTCTCACCTTCCTAATGTTGTGATCCTTTAACCAAGTTCCTAGTATTGTCATGATCCAAAACCATAAAATTATTTTCATTGCTACTCCATAGCTGTAATTTTGCTACTGTTATGAATCATAAGGTAAATATTGGTGTTTTCCGATGTAAAGGGGTCATTCACACTACAAACAGGTCATAACGGTATGGTTTGAGCACCACTGCACTGGACAAATCATTAGAGGTGGACTGAGCTTTGTGCATATTAGCAGTTTAACTAATACATGATTTCCTTAAGTACCATCACAGTAATGTAACTATTAGATACAATTTTTAACTTTGAAATTAATGTATAATTACATTTTTCCCACTTCTCTCCTCTCACCCCTCTCCTGATGAGCCTTGCTCACCTCTCCCTGTCTCAAATTCATGGCCTTTTTTTTTTATTAATTGTAATTTTTACATACATGCACACACATATAGAAATACAACTTGCTTGGTCTGTTGCATGTTACTTATATGCATGTGATTTCAGGATGATGAATTATATTTGAACAATTAATCAGGGTCCTCATACATATGGAAGATGATTTTTCCCACTCTCAGTAGCTCTTGATTATCTATAGTTCCTTTCTATGGCTATGATCATGTGGTAGTTTGAATTAAAATGCCCCCCCTAGACACATAGGGGGAGCATTGTTGGAAGTGTTGCCTATTTGGAGGAAGTATTACTGGGAACTGGGGTTTGAGGTTTCAGAAGCTCAGGCCAAGTAGTGGCTCATTGTTTCTAGCTGCTGCAGGTGGATCCAGATACAGAAATTTCAGAACCATATCTACCTGCTTGATATGCTTCCTACCATGACAATAACGGACTAAACCTCTGAATTGTAAGCCAGTCCCAATTAAATGTTTTCCTTTATAAGAGTTGCCATGATCATGGTGTCTCTTCACAATAATATAACTTAAACTAAGACAGACCCCATAAGGTTTCCCCCTTCCTTTTTAGCATGTTTATTTTTGTTACACTTGCTTGGGTCTTGTTTAGGCAGCCTTACTGCTGAACTATCATTTGTGAGGCTCACTGTCATTTATGGAGACATCCTCACGTTCAGACTCTTACGATCTTTCTGCCCCCTCTTCTGAAATGTTCCCTGAACTAGTGTGACTACATTTTAGAGTTAACAATTAGGGTTGAACACACTATGATCATTTTTTTTTTCAACATTATAACTAACTGTAGTTTAATGTAATGGTCTTTGTCTGTGGAAAAGTTAAGTTTGTGAAGCCACATGTACTGAGGATAAAGTCATAATTTGTGCTCTTGCAGCATGGTAACTTAATGAGGTAATTAAAGCCATGTAAGTTTCTACATCTACAATGCATGGATGAACAACCAAAAGTTTCCAGAATGTGTTAAGTATATGATTGGTGTAAAGAAAGTGCTCAAACTACACACTCATGTAATTTTTTTTTAAATTTTTTAAATACTATTAAGTATACTTAAGGCACTTATGAATACTCCTTAAATTATTACTAAATTAAAGTATGGAATTAAGAATGGTAGAGAAAGAAAGATGGTTATTCCTTAAAAAGAATTGAGTGACTTGTTTAGGATTTCCACTAAGCTTCATTCTTTCTGTTATTCAAGAAATTTAATTCTATACTAACAAAAAATAACAATCAAGATTCTCATTTATGTTATACAGTCTTTCACAAAGTTGACTGATGATAAGAGCATCTCTGCCTCCCTAGCTGATGTCTGTCTCACATCTAATGTGTCTCTTTCTTCTTCTCATGCAACCTTTCCTTGGTACCAGCAGTACCAGCAGCTGCTTCGAAAAGTAAAGTCAAAGGTGAGCTGTCGTCCTTTCTGCATGAGTGTGATGTGTCTGCTTCTGCTCAGTCTTCTATTGTCTTTTTAATGATGGAATCACTTCTATTGGTGATAGCATTCTTTTGCTCTGCGTATTTTTATAAATTTCTACATGCATGAAAACATTATTTAAAGATTTAGTGTCTGATGCATGTCTGTGTTTGCATTGTTATTTTAGTGCAACTCTTTTGCACATTATTTTATGAATTAAAGTGCCTTGGATAACTAACATTTTATTAGAAGTATTTTACTTTCCTTCATAAAGTTGAGAACTAAATGAAATATACCCTAAAATAACATAAATAGAATTTTGAAAAAAATAGTGTGAGTCTTCATAGAATTAAGTTAAAATAAAATATTCTAAAAAATAAGTAGTATTAACTTTGAGATTCTATTTATTAGTTTTCTTTCACTTCATAGGTATATTAAGTTTATGTCTAAAAGGTTTGTGAGTATGATGTCATGGATGGAAAACAATTTAGTCAATGTCAAAAATGTCTCCTTGAAAGAACAAAAATTTTGGCTTAATGTTTTCGATCGTTAATGAGTTTGAAAGAACCAAAACTTCTGTATGATAGTGTGTGATAAATATAAAATTTACCTATTTCATTTTAATATTCCCCAGAGTAATCAATAATATCTAAAATGCTGTATGGGCTAGAATATAACTCAGTGCCTGAGCTTTCCTATCAAGCACAGGCCTTTCATTGAATTCCAAGTATACACACACACACACACACACACACACACACACATACACACACAAAACAACAACAACAACAACAAAAAGCTAAAACTAGTGATTGGAAACCCTTTTTTTTCCTTAAATACTAAAGTTAGTTTGTTTAGACTTTGGGTTCATGCTCTAGTTATCTAGTTTAACAATCAGGTTTAACACTATAATAGCTGATTCCTATATCTAATTCAAGCAATCTTTGCCAGTACTTTTCTGAAGACATGTTTGATTATAGAACCCTATGGGTATAAAGATGAGAGGCAAACCATTGTAGCTTACCTCCTAAACACTTAGCCTGCTTTCTTGTGTAGTCAGAAGTTTTCATGTGTCCCAGCCAGCCAGGGATCAGGACAAATCTCTCCCATTCACATCTCCCAAGTAAACATTCAGATGCTTATAATAATTATAACTGCTTGGCCATTAGCTTAGGCTTGTTACTGACTCGCTCTTACACTTAAATTAACCCACAATTCTTATCTATGTTTAGTCACATGGCTTGATGCCTTTTCTCTGTTCTGCCTTGTCTTCTTGCCTCCTCTGTGTCTGGCTGGTGACTCCTGACTCAGCCTTCCTCTTCCCAGTATTCTCTTCATCTCTTTGCCCCACCTATACTTCCTGCCTGGCTACTGGCCAATCAGAGTTTTATGTATCAACCAATCAGAGCAACACATATTCACAGTGTAGAGAATAACATTCCACACCATTCTTGTTCCAATGAATGCAGATTCTGGCACAGCCACATGATTTTTGGACTGGTTGGTGAATATGAACAACAAACACATCCAGAGTCCAATAAAGAAAATGCTTGATAATGAGTTTATGCTTATAAACTTATAAACACAATGCACTTATATTTTTAAAAAAGGTTACAAAGTATGGTTTTAAGAATGAGTAACTAAAACAATTTATGGTAATGAGTTAATTGTGGAGTGTAGCACCTAATTATGAAGAGCGTTAGTTAAGATTTCAGGTGTTCATTAATGCTGTGGAACAATAAATGGTTCTTGAAGATGGGTAGGATGTGCACAGACAGTCTATTCCATATCCTAAAGGTTAGAGTAACTAAAGTTATAAAGCAGGAATGAGAACAGTGTAACAGACAAGAGGGAAGTCATTTCGAATTACACAGTGCATGTTTGCTAGAGAATTCAGGAAAATAACTTTGAAGGCACTCCAATAGGAAATGGAGTGATCAGGGACAAGCATTGCTATATTAGATTGCCTAAAATCCTGTTGTACTGATCATCTCTTTTCTGACTTAATAATTCTCAAAAATAACTGAAGCCATAGGACAAAATATAGATAGCATAACTGTAAGAAAAGGAAACTCATGATTGAGAACCATAGCTGTATGTCATATCCACACTAGCTGGAGTGTGTAATGCAGGCACGTTCTGTGCATAGTTTAGTAATTCATCCTCCTCCTTCTTTACTGGTCTGCACTAGCAACTCTGATTTGTCCCCCCCCCCCCCCCGCACCATACTTGTGAACAACTCTGCATGGAACTTTTCTACAATTTCCCTCTGCCTGTTCTTTGCACGTACAAGATGTTATAAATGGCAAAATGACACTTTTTAGAATCAATTACGTCTCAGTCATAATAATTTACTTCTAATTATTGTTTAAGAAAATGTACATTTTGCTTGCATTAATGTTTTACATGCATTACATTGAAAATTCAAATGAAAATGGATAAAGTGTCAATACTTTATTTCTGTTCCCTATTTTTCCACTCACCATCTTATACATAGGTACCTTTTCAACTCATGGGAAAAGTATCTATCATTCAGAACTACTGATAACAGGAAGAAGACGGTTTTTTTTGTTGTTTGTTTTTTTTTGTTTTTTGTTTGTTTTTTAGAATTGAATGTGTCCCCTCATAGTGGTCTCATAAGCACTTTCTCTGTGTGTGTGGCATGCTAGTGTTATGCATTAGGCAGGGATAGCACACAGGTTGGTATCTTCAAAAGGCCAACTAGATATCCATTACTCGCCTCTTGCAAAGCACCAATAGCTGCACTCAGGAAGCACAGATCTGTTTTGAAGTCTTGAACTGTTTATATCATCAGACATTGGAAGGGGAGCCTGAGACTCAGAAGTTCAGTGGACTTCTAATAGTGTCTGATTTCAACAGTTCAATTTTATAATAATTAGAAGTAACCTGTTAATATTTTCTGGGGAATGCCAGCATTTGGATTGTTTCAATAAGGTCATTCCTTACTGATGGTAACTAAAATGGTGTTCCCAGCATTTTTCATCACGCAGTAGATTCCATCCATTCATTACACTTTCCTAAGTTATGCAGCATCCAAGTACATGCTTTTAATTGTGTTCTGTGCTGTTCATGTAAGTTTGCTATGATAATAATTAAACTAGAAATAAAATGAAAGATGGACACTAAATGAAGTTATCTGACAGGTCTGCTCTAAAAAGATGGACACTAAATGAAGTTATCTGACAGGTCTGCTCTAAAAAGATGGACATACCTGAGGAAAGCCTCATCCAGCTATCCTCTGTCCTACGTGCACACAAACACAGTCCTGTACAGATATGAATATACATGCAAACCAGCACACACACACACACACACACACACACACACACACACACACACACACACACGCACACATTCACACATGTATACAAATAAGAATACACACAGACATGAGACAGAGAGAGACAGACAGAGAGAGAGAGAGAGAGAGAGGAGGGAGAGAGAGAGAGAGAGAGAGAGAGAGAGAGAGAGAGGGGGAGAGAGAGAGAGAGAGAGAGGAGGAGAGAGAGAGAGAGAGAGAGAGAGAGAGAGCGCAAACAGAACTGGGATCAGGAAACAAAAGGGAAAAATAACAGACCAATGGTGATCTAGAACTAAAGAACCTCAGTTGCTCGATTCTTTTTATGTTTTATAGCTATAATATTTTTTTTGCATTCATTTAATAAGAAAAGTCTAAGAAACGACAAATGATTGAAGCAGAAAGTTTCAATGTCAGAGCTGAGACAGCACTAGCATTACATCCTGGATCCTAATGTATTTCTGAAGCTGTATTTTATTCCAGTTTGGGGGATGGTGATACGACTCAGCCATTTATTTAGGATTTAGATGTCTATTGTTTATATCCATGGGTGACAATTCATATCATAACTATCTTTAAAGTATTTTACATTAATAGTTTCTGGTCTCCTAATATCTCCATCTCCTGGTTGAGTGTTTGCATTGTAACATCAAAACCTGACATTTTTATTTTTACCCTGCAAACCTGAATTTGCCACACCTTCCTATAACACCACTATCTACCTACTTTTCCAAGTTCAAATGATTGAAAGCATGTTTCACTTCCCTCCCCCTAGCAGTCATAGGCACTTATAGGCACTTAGTTATCAAATTGTCCTGATTCTGTCCCTACAGCAGCTTTTATGTGGATCTCTCATCTTCAAAACATGCATTCCTCTGAGCTTGCCTGGAGTTGTTTTTAACTAGTTTCCTGCTTAATTCTCAACCCAGTAGAGTCTCCTCTGCATTTGTATATCATACTGAATTTTAAATAAGATCATCAATGCTTTGCTGCTTAGGAAGATAGAGAAAAAGAGCATCCTGGAGAATTCTTAAAATAAATTTGTGTAAAATAATTATCTTATTATTGAGTTACAGATTAGACTAAATTTATCTTAATATGGTTTCATAATTTTATAATTTTAATAGTCTGAATCTAGGAAAAATACATTTACTCTCTAATTTTCATTTTTTTCCTTTTCAAACTTTGGCAAAAATAGTATTTTATTACATTTCTAACCATCAATGTTTAGGTACTGTTTTCAAAGTGAATGCTTTAACTCTTAGCATCATGGTACCATTATAAAATGCTCAGATAAAGTTAGCATAATTATTCTAAATTTGCATAAGAATTAAAAGAAAAAGAAGAGTTCTCAACTACTTAATTAAAATGTATATATTATTTGAAGAGGAAAGTGTCATCAACATTTAAATTTGCTTTATTTTGGAATGGTCATACTTAAGAGAATTTGATAATCTTAGTTTATGTATCTGTATTTGGATATGATATGTAATTAATCTATAATACTTAAAGTTAAACTGAAGAGGACATAATAAATTAAAATTGAGACCTTGATTGGATGCTCCCATGGTTTAGACTACATGGAAGTCAAACATTTTTATTTTGTGTTATAGGGAGATTGCACATGTTAATACTTTCATTTTCACAATGCACATAGGTGGAATCCAGTTTTTGCAAGATGTGATGACCTGAACATTTTTCTAAATTTTCACAGTAGTCAACTTCAAAAATTATCTTGGACCATCTACTAAAAAGGATTAATATGGGAGACTATAGTACCGCAATAAATTTTATTTATGTCTGTTATATTATTATCACTCCTCTAATGGCACCTCTAATGGAAACAAACAAATAGGAAAACATAGTTAAAGACATGCTTAAAAATATTTTGAGTATTAACTGAATCTCATTGTTACAATGACATTGATAATGTTATGATCATTATAAATTACAAAAACTATCAAAATTATAATGCGAATTATTCACTAGGTTAACTGTCTACCTTACTTATTTTTATTGGTAAAACTAAATTGTATAAATATTGCAGGTAATAATTTTAGCTCATGTAAAAGAAAAGGTAATATTAAGTAATTGACATAACACTTAGAATATAAAATTAACTATTTTTCATTATCAGTGGAAAAACAATTGAGGAAGAATATAAAGGGGAGAAGCCATGCTTAAATTTAATTTAAATGAACTCTTACATGCTTTCAAAATCTTCATCAAAAATTACTATTCAGTAAACAGCTTGCAAAGCTTGTGTATATTTGTCCCATAAAGCTGAGCAAGAGGGCATGGAGAAGTGGGTAAACACAGGTAAAGGATGCTGAAACATCTCATATTTTTGGAACTTATGTTCACCAAGGATGCCAGGCAAAGACACTGAAGTGGTACCTCCTACAAGATTATTTTCCTTATCTCATTCTAGTTCATTGTAGATTTACTAGAGATTTACTATACAAAGTGAGGAAGTGATTTCTATAAAGATATAATTTTATACTAAATACCAAACTATTTATTCAATTAAAAACCCTGAAAATAATAGTTGTAAGAACTGATCCTTCTTGAACCATAGTATGGGTCTTCCACTATACATGTTATCTTTGTTTCCTGAGTCAGTCCTCATAAACTATTCTGAGAGAGGTGGATTATTCTTCTTTTAAACTTCTGAAAATAAAAACAAAATCTTAAGACACCTGTTTAAGGTCACAAAAGATTGAGACAGAACAAAACTACCACACAAGACAAGCTAACTATAGACTTCAATTTTTACTTGGCTGGAAATTCTAATGAGACAATGCTAATTATCACCTCAGTTTTCCTAAATGTTATGTAATATTAATGTAGATCTACATTTACTCGGGTAGAAGTAAAGTTGAACGTGATGATGGATTGATTGACACAACTGCCTAAATGAAAGTGTTGTAGAAAACATACTCTCTATGTAGATTTGTTGTTGTTGTAAATTTGAGTGTTTAATCATCTCTGTGTGCATGGGTGCCTTGCCTGCATGAGTGTCTGTGCACCACATGCATGTACGATGCCCAGTAGAAGAGAAGATGATGTCACATCCCCTGAAACTGGAGTTAAGTATATTTGTGAGCTGCTCTGTGACTGCTCAGAATGAAATCAAGGTCTCCTGAACAGACGACAGGGCCTCTTAAGCACTGAACCGTATCTCTCACTCTCTCAAATAACTCTTATTTATCTTTCTGTTTTTTATTCTATTTTATAGATGTTTCATTTATTTACTTTATGATAAGTATATTGGAAAATGAAGAAGATAATTTCACAATTAGATGATGAATATCCTAGAAACACTTCAAGCATGGATATTGTGAAATGCTAAGCTTAAAGCATCAACAGAGTATATCATGAAAATTTAATCAGAGGTTGACTGAAAGGGTCAAAAAATAGACGATTCAAGTTGATTATAAATCATAAATGCAGCATCATTTAGTGTGGTTTGTTTTGATTTCTTGCTGTGTGGAGATTGTGACATGTCTATCTTCTCTGGTGTTTCTCATTTATTTCCGTTGTGTAACTGTACTGTTCATGTTGCTCAGTACAAATTAGTCTGGCTCCTGAAAGAGAGAGCCCTCCAGGTACTCATTCCATTTGCAAGTCTAAAACAATATTATATTTTACTGGAGTTAATGGAGCTGTAATTCCTCATCTTTTCTGTCCTCTTGAATATAAAATCAGGCCTGAACTTCACTGTAAGGTGGAAGAAACAATTGATTTTCACACAAAATAGGGCACAACTTTGTATGGCAATTATAAGTTAGTTTGAGCATTTATACTTTATATTCTCATGTAAACCATAAACAGATCATTCTAAAACCTTTTGATACAGCCTAAACAGGTCTCAACTTAAAATACATGATCTTCTACTGTTTGATATCAGCCAGTAAATGCCATATTACTATACTAATAGAAGTGGTATTTGCTTACTCTACAGCTGCTACATACATGTTCAGAAAGTCTGTATTTGAGGGGTTTATAGGTGTCTAAACAGAAATAGTCTATAATGAGAAGGACCAAGTGATCTGTCTTCAGCAGTTAGTTAGAAATTTAGCAACATTTTGAAAATAAATGTAATGAGGTCAAAACTTAAAACACACTAAAAGTAAGTGCTGCTTTATACTTTAAAATTAACATGGTGATGGTTGTATATTTTAGGAACAATAATTTTACTAGGTGTCATAATATATTTATCACTAGAAAAGCACCTTATTATAAGCTATGGCGAATGTTGTTCTGCCTGGCTTCTAGTATTTGATCTTTTATTTACTCCTCTTCAGTTATCTGTGAAATAGAGATAATGTTATCAATGTTGTTCACTTTATAGATTTGTATTGATGCAAAAGAATGCATGGAAATACCCTTAAACATTTAATGGATATCCAGACTGAAATAAATGAGGCATAATTACTGAGACAAGAGCCTGGGGCTCAGTGTTGAATAAAATGTGGCCTCTGAATTGTAACTATGTCAAAAGCTCATATATGGTGGACTATTTAATAATTAAATATGTTTTATGCTGTCTCTTATTAAATACCCTTACCAAAGCAGCTAATATATTCTTTGAATTGGTGATTTTGTTTTGAAATTTTACCCTATGCACTTTAGTCCATTCATGATAAAAAATGAAAATTTCATAAATTCTAAACAATTGCAATTTAAATACCACCACAGTGAGAGAAAAAAAATGTCCAACAATGAGAACAAAATAGTTCAGCAAATGTGTAACCCAGAGCTAGAGAAAAAAAAATCAAAAAGCTTATGATTAAGTTCTTAGGTTGTAGCTAGAAGTTTTTCTGTGTCCTGCCTGGTCTGTAGCCTCTCAGATACAAGTAAACACAAAGAGGCTTATATTAATTAAACTGTGTGGCCATTAGCTCAGGCTTACTACTGACTAGCTCTTACACTTTAACTCAGCCCATTTCTGTTAATCTATATGTTGCCATGTGTTCCATAGCTTTACCTGTGTGCCTATACATGCTGCTCCCTGGATGACATGTTGCTCCCTAGATGGCAGGCTGGTGTATCCTCACTCTTCCCAGAATTCTTCTTGTCTGCTTATCCCACCTATACTTCCTGCCTGGCTACTTGTTTTATTAAACCAGTGTACAAAAGCATTATGCCACAGCATTTCCCCTTTTCTGTCTAATCAAAAAGGAAGGTTTTAACTTTAACATAGTAAAATTACGTACAATAGAACAGTTATCAAACAGAATTAGAGTAACAATATCTACTCTATTTGTATTTGGCATTTTATCTATCCTATTTTTGTGAGTCTAAAGTTTCATATCTAGTTTATCTTTTATCATAATTAAGGAAAATTACAACTATCTATTCTTCAACTACATCAAAGATCACAGAAGGATATAATATTACCCAAGTAAACACAAATAGCATTATAAGCAACTTCCAAAAATCTAGAATGTCAGATAGCTGGCTACTTAGACAGTTACCCATAGTTCTTCTGTAGCATTGGAGCATCCATTCCTCAGCCTACAGTCCTAGAGTCCCTCAGTCACTTCTCTCTGTGTCCTGTAGAATGTCTGGCAGTTTCTTCTGTAAAGGACCATCTTGTCTTGCAAATTTCAGTGGTCACCTTCCTATGGGTTGTGAATGTCTAGTTGATAAAACATTTTGTCGAACAGTCCAGGCAAGAACAGTTTCTTGCCCAAATGGCTATTTTTGCCAAGAAGTTAAATTCCGTATGAAGTGTCTTCAATGTCCATCCTCCTCTCTGCAGTAAACCAGTGCTGCCTGGAGTAGCCATGTCTCACTGTCCAGAAAGTCTAAGTTTTTAAAATATTTTAAATACCATATCTTGTAGGTCTTTGAAATGTTTGAACATTAACTACCTAATTGAAATATATCTACATATAGCTAAAAAATTTAACTAACATGACTATAAATTTGATTATCACAGATGACTAATTATTAATCTATTTCTTAATTGTCCATTACAATTTAATTGAGTTACATAAACATAATACCTTAAACAAGAGCAGAAATGCACATACAATATAACAAATTTAACTTCAAATGTATATCAATAAACTAAAATACATAGTAACATAAAGCATTTTTAAGAAGTTGTTGTTCTTTAAAAGTAGTTTTTATAATCTACCCTTTTATCCTATCATATCTATATCCTATTTTTCTATATCATTTACCATTTTCTTCTATTAGAAAGAGATTGACGGTGACCAATAACAATTTCTAACCAACAACCTAAACAAAGACAAACATTCATAATCCATTTTTTTGGGAATGTGGGCATAGTGTTCTAGGCTACTTCCTGCTGATTAAGGGCACTGCATTCTTGTGAGGATCCTGAGAAAATTAAGAATTATGGTCAAGTATTGACTGAAATAGTCTGTGAGGCTGCATTCTCTGAGCCAGTTTCCTTGAAGCTGTCTTTGGATGTTGGAATAGCTAGGCCATATTGTCATTGGAGTTCTTTAGGGGTTTTGGTCGGTTAAACCATATCAGCTTAGAAGTAATCCACAGGTTCTCATCTTCTGTGGAAACAAAACCAGAACCACTTTTCCAAAGCAACGTGTCCTTAGATATAAACTTTGAGGTCCAGATTTTATATATATATATATATATATATATATATATATATATATATATATATATAGTTTTTATTCAGCAGCTTTTACAATCAAATGTCTCTCTGCAATAGCTGGATAAGTGAGACAGTTGATTAGCTTGAACTGTTGGGAGGCACCCAGGCAGTGGGACCAGGACCTGTCCTTAGTGCATGAGCTGGCTGTTTGGAACCTGGGGCCTATGCAGGGACACTGCTCAGCCTGGGTGAAGGGAGGAGGGGACTGAACCTGCCTCAACTGAATCTACCAGGCTGGGCTGAATCCCCAGGAGAGTCCTTGCCCAGGAGGAGATAGGAATGGGGGGTGGGCTGGGGGAAAGGGGGCAGGAGGAGGGAGGACAGGGAATCTGTGGCTGATATGTAAACATAAATTATAAAGTAAAAAATTAATTTACAAGCTTGTGAAAAAATCTCAAAGACAACACAGTCCAGATCTTTGTGTACTATCCATCTTTATATGGCTTATTTTTTTATATTACTTTTACCGTCTCTTTAAAGACTTTATTTTTAAAAACTATTTCTTTATATAACTGTCTATATTTCTTTTCCTCTCTCTTCCAAGCCTACATATATTTTTACACATACTGTAAACCATTTACAGGTTTATTTAATTTGAATCTGACTTATTACGAATCTATTGCTTTAAACGCAAAGAGGTTATGACTGAAATGGTAGCTTTTGCCGTTGGCTCTGCCCATCTCAGCTTCCCAACATGGTAGAACTGTTTACAGCCAGCTCTGGGAACCATGCTCATTGCCGGCTCTGGGACGCAGTAGGCCTAATGCTTCCATCCAGCAGTGTGTAGCCCAGTAATCTCTTTTATTTGTTTGCTTGTTTGTTTGTTTATTTTTGAGGCAAAAACTATATCTACCATGCACCAAATTGTGCAGCTTGCAGAAACCTCTGTGTAACTCAGCAGGAATCAACCATGCTGCAGGTCAAGCCATAATGTCACAAACCAGCCGTAGAGTAGCTCAAGCCTGCTTGTTGTGGTGTCTCACTGCCCACATAAGACAAAAAGCAGAAACCTGTTTTTTGTTTGTTTGGTTTTTTTTTTTTCTCTGTTTAGAATTGCTTATTAAGTATGCTCAGGTTTTAGGTAGGAACTTGAGCTGTTGCCTGGCCAGCTCAGTTGGTAGAGCATGAGACTCTTAATCTCAGGGTCTTGGGTCCGTGCCTCACGTTGGGACCCCTTTTGTAGCTGGAAGTTTTCCTGTGTCCTACCCAGTCCACAGCTGCTCAGACCCAAGAAAACACACGGAGGCTTATATTAAGTAAATTGCATGGCCATTATCTCAGGCTAACTACTGACTAGCTCTTACTCTTTAACTCAGCCCATTTCTGTTAATCTATATGTTACCATGTGTCCCATGGCTTTACCTGTGTGCCATTACATGCTGCTCCCTGGATGGCAGGCTGGCATCTCCTCATTCCCAGAATTCTCCTTGTCCGCTTATCCCAGCTATACTTCCTGCCTGGCTATTAGACAATCAGCATTTTATTAAAACAGTATACAAAAGCATTATCCCACAGTATTAGGTAGACCAATAAAGAGTTTTCAGATGGGAAAATGCTAACAAGGAGCCAGAATAGAACCACAAAGCAAAAAAACAAAGCATTTCCTAAAAGGACAAATGATCCTCCATTAAGTTAGTTGCTCTTTGTTGTGCAGTAAATGAAGATGAAGATTTCACCATTGTATTTAATGAGAGTGGATGATGATGATGATGATGATGATGATGATGATGATGATGATGGTGATGATGATGATGATGATGGTGAAGATGATGATGATGGTGAAGATGGTGATGATAGCTATTGGGGGAAGTTTAGTGATTAATCATAGGTTTTCCAAAAAAACAAAAATGAATAGATGTGAAACAATGTATGTCACAAAGATACAATGAGGTTTAGTTATAGGGATGTATACACTGAAACCTGTAGAAGACTATTGGAGGAAGTATTACTAAGGACATATACAAAAGTATTAGTCACCAGCCTATGGCATCCTTGAAAGGTAAAGCAACCTTTAAGATGTGAGATCCAGTAAAAGAGTAGAATGGAGGAAAGAAGCCCATAAAAATGACAGTTGATAATCTGTCCTCTCTTATGTTAGTTAGTTTGTTTGTTTTTCGCAATCACTATTATGTGCTTAGCCATTACCACCCCAAATGCAGCCTTAGAGGCTCAAAGTCATAGAAAAAAGCTAACAAATATGGACACTTTTTAAACTGTGAGCTAAAATGGATTTTTTTTTTAGATTATAATATGATTGCATCATTCTCCTACTCTATGGGTTTCTTAGATGACTGGAATTCTTTGTGGATGGTTGAGGCCTCCTGGGCCTTTCACTCCAAACCCCAACAACTCAAGGAAAGACAAAATGGTCCCTAAGCAGGAATCAATGAGAGTCAGGCCTAACATAAAAGTGGGCTTATTGTTTAATCTTCTGATGCCTTGAAGTATAAATTGGAAGTATATTATTTTTTGATTTTTTTCTTTTGCTATTTTTTTTTCATTTTTTGAGACAGGGTTTCTCCATGTAGTTTAGGTTCCTGTCTTGGATCTTACTCTGTAGACCAGACAGGGAAATAAAAAGTACATAGTTATACTATAGAAGGGAAAAGAAAGGGAAAAAGTGTAAATTCTGTTTGAGAAAATAATATGAGATAATATCTATTCCTAAATAATTCCACATTTGATATTAGACAAAAGGCCAAGAAGTGTTCCTAAAGTACTTGTTATTTATATTACTGATTTTCATCTTGGAAATAATAAAGATCTCTCTCTCTCTCTCTCTCTCTCTCTCCCTCTCTCTCTCTCTCTCTCTCTCACACACACACACACACACACACACACACACTCACACACATATTTAGGGTATAGGGTACCACTGCACATATGCATTCTTAACGGTAAGAGTAGTTGCTAAGGGAGATTTCTCAAAAACCTACAGTTGTAGTTATATATTGTCCTCAAATTGGGTTCTTACTGAGAAATGCAAATAGAGTTCTTCATACTCTTACTTCTACATCTAATTCTGTATGAGATTATTTTGGTGATGTGATGTATGTATTAAACAAAATGACTAATTTTTAAGTTCATTGCCCATCCCTTTCAGGTCTTGAGTTTACTTTGTGTAAGTGTGCTATTCACATATAAGTCAAGTGTATGGTTTGGGTTAAATAATCATTATTTTGTAAAGTTATCTCCCACCAGAGACAAATTCATCTTGGAAAAATATGTCATGTCTTCAGGCTACCCAATGAGAGTTTCAGGCTATCCATAACATAGATTCACAATTGTCTATGCAATAAGTCTACAACTGCATATCAAAGGAAACTCAAAAACAGGAAAACAGTATCTATGCATGACAAGATATGTGCAACTTCCCCTAGAGAGATAAAATGCTTCTGTGTAATCTGGTTTTGGGTTCTTTGAAGAATTTGAATTTTCTTCTTAGAAAATACAAAATTATTCTTTATCATTTAAAAGTTTTCTTTCTCACAAAGTGGGTATGATATAGATTTTGATGAAATATAACTGATATAACAATTAAAATTTACAACTCATTACAGACTTTGGGGAATGTTAACAACAATGGCTTGGACATTTTTGTTGTTGTTCAAATGTTTATTAAATCCCTCATTTCCCATGGTTCACATGGACAAAGGGCATTTCTGAATAATTACTCTATTTGTATGTCCTTAGTGAGCATTTTACATTGGTTAATTTAATCAGTATATTTCTCCTTTCCCATCCTTTTACTATTTTCTCATTTTGTCTTATTAATACTGCAGAAAGATTGTAAAAATCAAATTAAGAAAATAAATTCTTGTTATTTTCAAGACAATCCTCAAAACAAACCAGAAGGAATTATATGTACTTGAAGCCGAATTTACACAAAAGGCCATTAGTTAGAACCAATAATCATTCTATTTTACAACCACAGGATTTATAATTAGTAACATAACAATTAACTCTCATATCATTATTTATCTTTTAGTTTCCCAAGTAATTATTGAATTTAGGCCAGAGTCAAAAGTAAAGACTGTATTTTATATTTTGTAATTAAACTCAAAACCTTAAAGGACATTTAAGTCTCAGTCATACAGAAAAAAATATAAACATATTATTATCATATATATACATATACATACATACATACATACATACATATATATATATATGAGAGAGTGAGAGAGTATGTACTTCTAACATGAATATATGTTTAAATCTATCAAAAGAGTACATGCGATATTTTTGTATAAAATACCTCTTTGATAATAAGAATTACCATTGCTGTGCTTTGAGTCTTCAATCACTGAGGATTTAAAGCATAATCAAATGAATGCTGCATTATTAGTTTTATATTGTGTTACTAAGTTTTGACCTGTTCCGATTTACATACTAGAACAAATATGGAACAATAAGAATCATGCTGATTTGGTTATTGAAAACTCTCTTGTCACCTAATAAGTTATTCTATGGTAGATTTGAGTAAGACTATTAAATACCAACAAAGTAATCAGAACTTTTTAAATTGGTAAGGAGATAAACACTAATATGCATTTGTGTTGAGGGAGGTTAGATAAATTTACCATGATTTCTTTTCTTTTTAAATTATCTGACTGTCAGAGCTTCATAAATATGTTGTGCAAATATAAATGGTCAATCCAAGATTAACTCTGATATATGACTGAGAAAAGAAAGAGGCAACTTAAGTAGTTAGGATAACATATTTGCCTTCTGTTTGTTTTGTCCAATTCTGATTTGTCAATTTTATTTTAGCTTATTTCATTTTATTATTACTCCTTAGAACCCTGTTTGTTCTCACATAAGAGACAACTGGGAATGGATCAGGCTCGGGGGTTGAAACCTTGAGAAGCAGAAGGGAAACTGAGATCAGAATATATTTCAATAAAATGAAAAAAAAACATAAAAATGAAAAGAAATTACTTGAGAAAGAATAGTGTAATTGTTGAAAATTTGCATGAAATGCAAGTTGAATTCATTGCAATGAATGCATTATTAGACAGAACTTTTATTTTGAAAAATAACACACCTTATGATTTTAATACCAAAGCATTAACCAATGAGAAGACAGTCATAAAAATTGAACAACTGTTTAAATACAAATAAAAATATCAGCCACAATGTGAGACATAATCTATTATTGGTAATTTCACAAGGAACAATGGGAGACCATGAAACAAGAAATTAAAATATGGATTTTTATGATTCAGTGCTATGACATATCATATTCCAGTCAGTATTTATCACAATTACTGTTTTCCCTTGAGTTGCCGAGAGTCATATGCAAAGGACAGATACGAGATGCAGTATGGAACAGTTAGCCTGTGAAATGATCTAGCATCTTCAGCTATTTTTACCTCCAAAACAAATGCACTATGAATTACATTGTTATATGAAATGGAGTAGACAAACATAATTGATATCAGGACTCAATAACTTAAAGGAACACCATTAATTACAAGTACATTTCTGCTGATCGCTTTTCATTTCCCAATGAACTTGGTAAACAAGTCAATGTAGTCTTTTGATATCTGTAAATACAGTAAACTTCTTTATTCACTTGATATCATGGAATAGTTTAATCTTCAATAGCTAAAATAGACTTATCTATTTTTCACTGGCATGCCTCAGCCCAGTGAGTACCATACTAAAACTCAGCCTGATAGCTTCAATAACACATCAGGTATAATGAACTCTTTGTTATAGTATGTAGATGAAATGACTTACATTTTTCAACATTAACTTCAAAGCCTTGTTTAAGTTAACAATTATTTCCATCTAAAATGAGTAATGGCCCAATTTTTGTAGTAATGCGTTTTTAGGTTTTACTTTATGTTGAATGCAAACATAATCATGCTCTTCCTCCTGTTCCTCATCCTCCTGTTTTTGTTATGACTGTAAAGGACCTGAGACACTAATCATCCACTTCTTGGAAGTCTGCAGTTTCCCACTAGATCACTCAGGTTTTCAAATTACTGGAAAAGTCCTAACACTCAATCAGGCTTTCCCATCCCTACATCAAGCCACCACAATTCGCTGCTCCTTTGCTTGCACAACGAATCCCCTGGCAATACTTACATCAAGAAACTTGGACCTCACTTCTTTGTCTCAGTTTGATTCCTCACATCAGTACTAATAAGAAAGTTCCCATTTAAAACAGTTCCTCTGATTAGAACTCAGCTCTGCACTCACATTACCTGGCATCTTTAGCATCAACACTCCAAAGAAGCATTGGGCGTTCTTGTCCAGAAAGGTTTTATCTTTGCTCTTTATCTAAATGATTAGACAGTTCTGCTCCCAACAACCTTTTAGCAGTTCACTTCCTGAGAGCCTGGTTTGACTCATGTGATTGGAATGAGTCATTCTACAAGCCTTTATCAGGCACAGTAACAGGGACTTTTAGTGTCCTTGACCATGGAAGCTTTGAACTTCTATACCCAATTTGCCTTCCACATCTAAGGCATTTTGATATCATCTTCTATTTCAGCATAGCAAGATTTATCTTTAATCAACAGTGGCCCTGTTTGTTTTGGAAACCTCTGTGTAATTGCAAAGGGCATTAGGGCAATGTCAGTTATTCCTGTCTTAGATGATTTATTTCTCCCCAGGAGAAAACTGAAAGTAGAATGAATCTTGTCATTTTGTTGCAAAATAAGAAATTATTTTACATATCCCTATCTGTACCACTACTATGTTATATTATATAATATCAGATTAAAATAAATATATATATATATATATATATATATATATATATGTAGCATATATATATATGCTACTCTTTTATGGGTTGAAATAAGAAATTATTTTACATATCCCTATCTTTACTACTACTACTGTGTTATATTATATAATATCAGATTAAAAATTAAATATATATGCTACTCTTTTATGGGTTGTTATTTTTCTCTTTCAGACTCTGAAAAAATTGAGACCAAAGGACACATGGCTTATTTTAACTTAAAAACAATTTAGAATTACTGATTGAGACAACACCTGCATTACACATAGTGAACATACAGAAAACACATAGTGAATTTGTTAATCTAAGCAATGTTTTCTGTAAACTATTGCTATTCAAGTATTTGAAGGTTGTAAGTTGCACCTATATTAAGTAACTTCATTAAACAGAAATCAAGCAACTGCCTTTGACTCTTTGACCAGTATCTAGCATTTTCAGTTCATGTTTTTTTGGATTGTATCATCTAAGAATAGCCATTGTTATTTAATCATTTAAAATTTTGTGGTTTATTGTATCATTGTATCAGTGCCTTCTTAGGGGTCTTGAACACTGACTTGAAATAGCACTGGGCATGTGGTTCCTATGCCAAGTTACAGGCATGTACCTGGAGCAATCATCTTTTACATTCAGTGAGTAGATTTCACCTCATCAAGCATGCTATAGATTTTATGCAGCCACCTCTTTCTGCATACGTTAACCTTTCTGTAGACCTGATATCGAGAGCTATGACAAAAAAGAAAATACTCTACATAGGTCAGTGACGACTGTGATCAGGATATTGCCATCTCCTCAGGCGTGATCACCTGAAAGCACATTAAAATCAAACACAAGATAAGTGGTGAATTAAAGAGAACTTTTTCACTGATCTGTCAGTACTTCAATTTTAAATTTTATCATATTATTGTTAATGACACTATTACTAAGAATACTAATTTATATACAAATTAAAAGCATAACCAGAACCCATAATGAAATGTTTTTTTGCAAACAAATCCATTGGAATATTAATCTAGCTTAATTACTCTTACCTATTTCTTAGATATTCTATACAACATATATCTTTTCTATACTGGAAAATTACTCACTTACAAATAGAATTTTATTGATTCAGTTAGCAATCTTGCAATAATCTTCTTTATGAAGATAAATGGATATCTATGCTACACATATAAACCTTCCTGATGGAGCTTATGACAGCATATTTTCTGAATCAGTTCTTACAATATATACCTATTTGTGCCACTATGCCTGGCTAGAACACTTCTTCAGTTCCTATTCCATATCTTCATTTTACCATTTGTTTTATTTAAAAGATGATCTGTTTTTCCAAGATTATTTTTATAATGCTTATTATATACATATTTCATTAATCCAGTTCTTTCTATAGTGCAATTACACTTTTCTTTTTCTCCATTTACCTATTTCTGCAAAGTTATGGACTGAACATATCACACTACTCTCTGGATAGTTTATGTAAATAACAACAATAAAATCCCTTGAAGCTTCTTCCCTGTTCCCAGTGGTATCCCACTAACCATTTTTTTTTTTCAGCTTGTAAGGTTCTATCTATGGCTAATTTTTTCTCTTCCCACTGGCAATTTTCAGCCTACTGTGCTTCTTCATCTGATTTCCTGACTCTTTCTTGACTTAAGAATTAATTGTTGAAATGAATCAGATGCACTCTGAAAATGTCAGTGTATTTTCTTGGGTTTACTAAGAAGTGGGGCTTTGCAGCTCACTCGATATTGGAGCTGAATTTCAAGCAGTGTGCTTTCCACACATCCTTTTTATGAGCAACACAGAGATATAATGCAGATGATCTCCACTACCTCTGAGAAGGCGTTTACTGTACAAGGGCATTTGTTCTATCATTTTTAAGCAGAATGTTTACCTTTTCATTTAGAGATCCCCCCCCCCCATTGACACTTTAACGGTTTTTACAGAGCTACAAGAGACTCACAGAATCTGTCTCTATACTCTTGCTTCCAAAATGGCCTGTGGGTAATTTAATCTGTCCAATTCAGACAGGTATTGATCTTGGTATAAAAAGAATTCACAACCTCCCTCTGTATTTGCTAGAATATTCTACAAGCCTTATCCTAACAAACTCAGACACAGGTATTCACACACTGAATAGTAAATGTCAGGTTAAGAGTAGAAGCACTTTAAAAAAGATAGATTAAAATCCCCTAAAAAGAGATTTGAAAGAGTTTACAAAAAGATTTCTGCATAATGTTGAAGGGAAAAGATTTAGGTCACAGTGCATGATTTTAAAAGAATAGTTAAAAAAAAATGCTAAAATATCTGAGGTTCCATGGTGACTCATCAACTTGAAAATAATAGTCATCTATTGTCCTCCAAGCTCTGCTTCAGCTATTTCTAGTGCATTCATGTGCAAAAGTAACTAAGGAAATAAAAATATCCATGGTAATGAGCATATTCTACTATAGATGATATGTCTACCAAGAAAGACTAACACAATGGAAAAAAAAACTTAAAGAAGTGAGTTGGGATGTGGTGGTATATTGTGTACACTAATACATTTCTCTGGGGGTCAGAGGACAGAGCCAGCCACTAGACTAGACAGAGAGGTCAGGCAGTGGGGGCTTACAACCTTAAGCCTATCATTCTGGAGAATGGATCTCTGTGAGTTCAAAGCCGCCCTGGAGACAGAACCAGGTAGTGGTGGCACACATCCTTAATACCAGTACTGGGAAGCACACATGTCTTTAATTCCAAGAAATGATGCCTGGGCAGTGAAAGGCATAAGGAAACAGAAACTCACTCTCTGAAATCTGAGGATTTTGTAGAGGTAAAAACCAGTGGCTGGCTGTTCTACTTCTCTGACCTTTCAGCTTTCACTCTGATATCTGGATCTGGATTTTTTAATTAAAAGACCCTCTAAGATTCAAACAATGTTGGGACATGCTTGGAAGTTCGAGAATTGATACTTTAAATAGAATCACCAGGACAAGGCATTACTGAGAAGGTGACACTTTATCAAAATGAAGGTAACACTAGGATCACCTTCTTGGTAAAAAGGAAGAGTGATGTGGGCAAAGAATTAAGGCAATGAAAGATCCAGGGGCAAGAGGAGACAGGATGATTAGGATACAAGGCGTCTAGTTGCATGAAGCTCAGAGGGGTGTAAAAGAAAAAAAAATGAAGCAATGTGAGAGTAGATGAAATGACAGATGTTGCAGGATCAATTTCTCAAGGCTAAACTGTCTTTTCTCTGGTGCTGCAGGGCAGCAAAGGTGGACCATGGTGTGCTTATGAATTGAAAGAGAAGTTGTAGGTGCTGTGTTGGTTGAAGCCTGAAAAGACTTTGCTTGCTTACATACAAACATACATATGCACACACAAATATGCACGTTCACAGAAAAATATGTGCACACATGCACACATACAGAGAGAGAAAGGGAAAGAAAGATTAGGGAAGGTTTATTGGTGACGTTTAATCACATCCTACTTTGGAGTCTGTGAGATGAAACTCCATTTGATGTGATTGGATAGCCAATGGAAATTTGTTGCAGAATGGTAGCTGAATGCAGAGAAAGAAAAAGTCAACCACTTCACTGAGAATTTGGCCTATACAAAATGACACATCCCCCAAAGGCATGCCATTTTCCATTAAATTGGGTTAGAGAAGACTATCAGCAGCAAAGTACAGGGGCCAAGTATAGCTGGATAGTAGAGTATAATGAGGTTTTCACAAATTCTGAGAATGCCTCTACCCACAAAGGATATAATGTACAACTATATGAGACAACTCCTACTTTATATCTAATCTCTACTGTGAGGTTAAAATGATACATAATAAAATGTTGTGTAATATTTTCTATAGTCATTATTTTAAAATGTATATGTAAAATAGTCAAATTATCATACAATTGGATGTCTAATAGCATGATTAAATAAAATATTTTTCAACTCAAATGAAAGGGGTATTTAATTTTACTTGCTCAACATACAACATACTTTAATTCTAAATGCGTTATGACATAACTCTTTATTCAAGAACAGGGGCTGTCTCTGACTCTGATACCTGTTCTTATGACCCTTCCCTCCTACTGAATTGTCTTATCCCATCTTAATAGGAGAAGAGGTGCTTAGTCTTACTCAAACTTGGCATGCATAGCTCATTAATACAAATGGGAGACGTTCATTTTTTTTTTTTTTAAAGGGAATGGATGTCATCAAGACTGGGAAGAGAGCAAGGAGGGAGAGCAAGGAGGTGATCAGGCTGGGGAAAAATAATATTAAAATAAAATACTTCTTTTATAAGTTAAAATATTTCAGGAAGAAACTATCATCTGATAGAATGCTGACAAGTTATTAGGTATATATGTATAATATTTGATTTAAATTAATAAAATATTCAAAAATATCTGTGTTTTTTTTTTTTTTTAGCTGAGGATCAAACACAGGGACTTGCACTTGAGCTAAATCCCCAACCCTGTTTCTTATATTCTCAATTTTTAAAATGATATATTCTGCTTAACTAAAAATTTATGACCAGTCCTTACTACCTGGTTTTAATACAAGATTTTTTTTAATAATAAAACTTGGAGAGCTGTGACTATGGATTGGTGAATAAGAGTTCTTATAGTGAAACCAGAGACCCTGAGCTAAACCTCCTCAGAAAGCACATGGTAAAAAAGCCAGGTATGGGCGCATACTCCTTTAACCTGGAGGAGAGTGTTTAGGGAAGAAAAGAGGAGCAAAGGAGCTTATTAACTGACATTCTAGCTGTGAGTACAGTGAGAGACCCTTTCACCAGAGCATAAGGTAGATGGTGATTGAACAGGAAACCTGCTACCCTCCTCTGCACACACACACACACACACACACACACACACACACACACACACACACAATTGCAAACATATACCAAGCATCATGTTTTGTTTGAAATTAATGGTGAACACAAAACAAAATGTGAATATATATTATTTTGTTATTGCTGTGAAAACACTATGTCCAAGGCAACTTATAGAAGAAAATATTTTTTGAGCTTATGGTTCTAGAAATATGAGCTCATCACCATCACTGCAGAGAGACATTACAGAGAACAACAGGAATGATGTAAGGGACTGCTGATAGTTCCTATCCCAAACTGAAAGCAGGAAACTGAAATAGGAACTGGGAATGGCCAGAATCTTTAAATCTTTAAACTCTCAAACGGAGCCACTACATCTTTTGATCCAGGAGGCAATGCCTCCTAAGGATCTCTCTCTCTCTCTCTCTCTCTCTCTCTCTCTCTCTCTCTCTCTCTCTTTCTCTTTCTCTCTCTCTCTCTCTCTCTGTTTTCAGATTCTGGATCAAGATGTGAGCTTTTAGCTGTTCTTTTGCTCTACCAACATGGACCCTAAACCTCTAAAACCATAAGCCAAATTAAACAGTTTATTTTAAAATGCTTTAATTATGGTGGGTTTTTGACAGCAATAAAATTAAGACATTTACCATAATATAAGTACCACAAATAACTGTAATACACAATTTTACTATATACAAAATTGTGGCATAACAGCTTCCTAAGTGTGAGAATTAAGGACAACAATGCATGGGTTTTCATATTACTTGTGAATAGATAGTAAATCATTATTCATATAGAGATGTTCACATTACATTAAAAATTATACCTCAGAGTGTGGGGATATATTGTGCATCAAATAAAGCTTGCCTGAGGATCAAAGGACACAGTGTGCTACTAGATTAAACACAGAGGCCAGGCAGTGGCACTCACCTTTAATTCTAGTACTTGGGAGGCAGAGACCCATCTTGTTCTCTATGAGCAAAGCCACCCTGGACATGAGATTGATTCAGTCTAGGAGAGAAACAGCCAGGCAGTAGTGGCATATACCTTTAACCCCAATACTTGGGAGTCACATGCCTTAATTCCAGCACTTGAGGTCTCATGCCATATATATCTTTCTCTGCCCAGCCATATCACTTCCTTCCTAGTGCAGGGATTAATGGTGTGTGTGCTTCCCATACACTGGTAGTAAAGGCATGAGATCTCAAGTGCTGAGATTAAAGACTTGTGACTCCCAAGTACTGGGATTAAAGGCATGTGCCACCACTGCCTGGCCTCTAGGTTTAATCTAGTGGCTGGTTCTGTCCTCAAATCCTCAGGCAAGCTTTATTTGTTACACAATATATCAACACATCACACTATCTTAGGTGTAAGTCCAACATAAATAAGTTCTTACTCTGTACTTAGAAGGAAATGGTACTTTTAGTGAAGTGATTTGAGATGTTTAGAATGACTGAGAAAATGCCAGCAACATTGATCAACAAGGGAAAAAGAGTGGCCTAAAATCATAACAACAATAAAATAAAGACCGAAATCAATGCTGTCCAATGTATAATATAGACTCTCGGTATCTGAAATGTAATCCAAGTTTATAAAAATGTATATATCCTTACACGTCCTTAGTTGTTGAATTAAATTATCAATTATTATAATAAAAATTGTTGCTACTTTTTGTTGTTATTTTGTTTCTTATTTCAGTTGGTTTGAAAAAAAAAGATTGCGGGGTAGGCAATCAGGGATGCGAAACTATTTCATCCTTGCTCTTCAGAGGCAGAAGCAGTTAGCTTTATTTGAGTTTCAGACCATCATGTTCTACATAGTGAATTCCAGGCTGTCTAGGACTTATTCTGACAGTCTATCTAAAAAAAAATGTTAATAAAGTGTGCACTGGCAGATGGCATAGAATGGACCGCTTATCAGTAGACAAAGCAATGGATTTATTGAAAATCTTTTATGAAACTATTTTTCTCTTACAATCTGATTCAAATATTATTTGAATCAAAATAATCTAACCGATTTTTAAAATTTTAATATAATATAGAACATCTTTTCTATACTTGAAAATTGCATGTTCATAAAACTCTTTATGAACTACTTAAGAACTCTCTCTGACTCTCTTAACTACAACAAAATATCATTTTCAGATAGATTTGTTTTCTCTATCAAACTCTTGAGAAAATTCTCTTCTAGATATAAAAATGTGTCTTGCTATATTATTACTATAGTATTAATGGGTCTCAATATTGGTAGATTTTTCAAAGAGAAATCACTGCATAGTTCATTTATATTCTTATAATCAATTTTATCTTATTTGTGTCTAGACAGGAACTAGAAAAAAAGAGCAACATTGCCAAATAGATATCTAAGCAGGCAATGTAGCCTAAATTGTCCTTGTGTCTCCTTTCCAGTCAATTTACTTCTCTACCTAGGTTTCTGATGGGTATTTGTGTTTGTGGAGGAATGCCACTTCTGCTGATTGCTCACTTATCAGAGTCAAACAAAATCAGAGGCCTGGATGCAAATGGGTTAGTGGAGATGAGAAGAGCATGATTGTACTAGACACACTACACAGGACTAAGTTTTGTGTAAGCTGGCAGCCTTTCCTTACACATTTTACTGTTCCTTTACCACCAATATTTTCATCCTCAGGTACACTGGGATGGCTTTCCTCTGTTCCATCCATAAGTGACCTGAGCTATCCATTCTCTTGAATTTATCATATATGATTATGATTTTTGAATATGATTATGTGATATGATTATGATTATTGATTTTCTGTCCCTTTATTTTTTCAAGCTGCTGAGAGCTTCACTAGTATTAAAGATATTCCAGGCCCTCTGTAGATATTTCACATGTCTGCGAAATAAAGGCAATAATTCTGAAAGAGTTCATGCAGTGTACACAAATGAAGGTAACCCAAGAAATGTTGTAAGATGTAATTGATGATTATAAATACACAAATGAGGTTCTTATTAAGCATTTGATATGTAAAGGTGATTTTCAAAGCATGTTTTAATTTTTGTCTCATTTCACATTTATTAGTCCAATAAAAAATACACTTGTTACATGTTTCATCCTTACAAAAATAATTTACGTGGTAATTATTTTTTTCTTATAGTTCCCTTTCCCAATTTTTCCTTATCTTTAGATTATTGAATTCTTTAGTAAAGTGTAGATTAGCATTTTATAAATAGCCAGTCTCAAATGACTGTGGTATGCTCTGCCACAAACACAATTTTGGTTGCATCTGTTCCTCAAAACATTTTGTGAAATATTATATAGACAAAATACCTACAAGGGAAGCTATGTAATGAAAAATAGACATGTATTTTGTCTTTATGCTGTGTGGTTATGCATTTAGAAGCTATACTGTAGTGGTACCAACTATTATGGTGCCTTCAATGTTTTTATAAAGAGCTTTTCAATATTTAATTAATTTTTTTGTAAACCAAATGAACCAAATGTCTCATGATTCTTCTATTACTTTTCTTCACTTCCAAGTGGAAATATTCTCTTCTATTTGTGAAATATTTTGATTTAGAGACATGTGTTATATTAGTTTTATATTGTTGTTGCTGTTTGTATTCTTTGCAAATTACTGTAGAAATTATGTTTTTAATGATCAGAAGAAGAGCAGAAAGCTATACTATTCAATTGGTAAGAATTTCTGTGATTGATCATATCTTTTTGTAGTGTGTATTAGTTATAAGCAGTATTAAACCAAAACTCTATGTGTAATGTAAGACAATTCTTTGAAAGATAGGTTCTTGCCGGGCGGTGGTGGTGCACACCTGTAATCCCAGCACTCGGGAGACAGAGCCAGGCGGATCTCTGTGAATTTGAGGCCAGCCTGGACTACCAAGTGAGTTCCAGGAAAGGCGCAAAGCTACACAGAGAAACCCTGTCTCGAAAAACAACAACAAAAAAAATAGAAAGGAAAAAAAAGGAAGATAGGTTCTCATTGTGTAAACCTTTAGGTCTTCAACATGCTGAGTAGTCAACAGTGGCCTTGAAAGCAATCTTCCTTATTTTGTCTCTTGATATCATAGGTATGTGCCACCACATACAGCTGACACACAGTTTTATCTACAATTTACATAGAATGTTAATTCTTTTTTAAAAAAAACTCCATATACCTCGATATATTTTTCCTTTTGAATGAGTTTATTTTGACATTCAGGTGAGAATTTGCAGAAACATAAATAACTAGCTCACTCTATGATATTTGATTTGCTAGGTTTATCTCTCTGACTTCTATATGTTTGATTGGTCAATCCTTCCTTAATCTGAACTTGAAATTTGAGAAAGGATTATATAGATGGTAGGAAACACAATCATCCTTACTTCCCACATCTTGTTATATTTGAAGCTTACGCAATTCACTAAAGAACCCTCTGAATGCAAATATCAGTTATATGGTGAGTCTGTCATGATTAGTTATTACTTTATAACTTAATTCTTACATTCTGCAAATAAGACTAAGAAATCATTTTTAATATTTTCTGTTGTAAAAGTAAGTAGGCTCTTCAGTGGGAAATTTTCTCTAATGTAAGTTAAAAATATGAACTGTCATGGTATAAAATCAATAGCACTTTGAATGTCTATTGAATGATGTTATGACAAAGAAAAAGTTACAGCATTGTTATTAACATTATTTTTCTATTAGCTTAATAATGTTTGGTCCTTCATGCTAGCCATGAGCAAACTAAAGGAGCAAAAATGTAACTTCATGTGAAATATCATTTATCTCATCTTAGACTTCAAGGAGTTTAGTAAGAACTTGATTTATGAAAAGTAAACATTCATAACTCCCCTTCTCAGAAGATTAAACATTGGATTTAAGACTTAAAGGACTAGTTCAATATTAACTAAAATAAGCATGAAAGATCATTCTTCAGAAGTAATTAGCAAGGAGCCTTGAGACTAGGGAAGAAAGAATGTGGGTTGAGCTAGAGAACATGAGACATGGAGGCATCTCCTAGGAGGAAGCCATGGGACACAGGCAGAGAGTGGGCTGTGGCTGTGGTCCTGGTAGTAGAGGTGGTGGAAGGTTCTCTAACATAAAAATACAATGCATAAAAAGTCCTCAAAGAACCACGTGTGGAAAAGAAGCATGTCAGGAAACAAAAAGACCATAAAAATAAAAGTAAACTGAGACAGATGTTAATTGAGCCTCATTTTCCTAGTGGAATCAATTTTTCAGATGTTTTCAAGATTTGAAATGTGGCCGGGCGGTGGTGGCGGACGCCTTTAATCCCAGCACTCGGGAGGCAGAGGCAGGCAGATCTCTGTGAGTTCAAGGCCAGCCTGGGCTACCAAGTGAGTTCCAGGAAAGGCACAAAGCTACACAGAGAAACCCTGTCTCAAAAACCAAAAAAAAAAAAAAAAAAAAAAAAAGATTTGAAATATGTACTGTCATATCATCTGCCAATAGCTTAAGTTTCACTTCTTCCTTTCTCTCCTTAATCCCTTTTGGTAAAATAAACAAAAGAAAATTGTTCATTTAAAAAACACTAAAAGTCCCATAGAAAGTAAAGCCCTACCCAAAAATATGTATAAATTTAAGTAGGACAAGAAAATCATAATTACTTATTTGTGTATCTAAGTATATTTATATATGTTTAGATATTGAAATGCATATTGCTTTTGAAATGTAAACAATGCATCCAATATACATGGTTCAGGAGGGAAAAAAGATTTTGAAATGAATCCTTCCAAGGATTTTTTTTTTCTTTTTTTCGAGACAGGGTTTCCCTGCATAGCTTTGTGCTTTTCCTGGAACTTACTTGGTAGCCCAGGCTGGCCTCAAACTCACAGAGATTCTCCTGTCTCTGCCTCCCGAGTACTGGGATTAAAGGCGTGTGCCACCACTGCCTGATACCCCACATTTTTTGGACACAAGAAAATATATTGTTGCAGTTGTTTATTGCTTTTTAAGAAACAAATTTAAATAAGTATACCTCATGAAATATATCAGTTGATAAATGGTGTTTCATTTCTTGAATGTATTTATTGAAATTTTATTGTAAGACTAGAATATACATTTGCTACCCATAGTCTATAAAAATAGCTACATGATACATTTCTTTTTTAAGTGTTTATTATTTTATTTTATCTATATGAATATTTTGCCTACTTGTATTTTTATGCACCATGTGAGTGCTTCATGCCAATGAAAATCAAAAGACAGCATAACATCTTTGGAACTGGAGTTACAGATGATTGTTAGCCACCTTGTGTGTGCTGAAATCCTCTGTCTTCTGCAAGACAAGTGTTCTTAACCACTGTGACATTTCTTAGATCCCTTAATATATTTCATGAAGAATCATTGGAACACTTGACAGCCAAGATTTGCAATCATTAAAGCCTATGCTTCTGATGAAACCCATGATAAATACTGTCTGCTTTTATTTTCAGCTTTCAATTGTGTCCTGTCTACATATCATTAAGTTACTTGATAAAGCTATCTTTTTGCAATAATATATTAGATCCATCATAAAGGCTAGTATCAATAATAAATTGTTGATGACTACCCAATTGTCATCAGAGAGTCTTTATCCAATAACTGATGGAAACAGATACAGAGACCTATAGCCAATCATTAGCCTGAGATTGAGGAATCCTGCTAAAAAGAGGAAGGAAGGATTCTAGGAGCCAGAGGGGTCAAGGACATCACTAGAAAACCCACAGAAACAAATATCTTGTCTCATAGGAACTCAGACAGTCTGAAACAACAACTAGGGAGCCTACATGTGACAAACTTAGGCCTTCTACATATAAGTGATAGTTGTCTAGGTTGGTCTACTTGTGGTACTCATAACAATGGAGGCAGAACCTGTTCATAACACTTTAACTGGCTCTTAAGAAACCATTCTTCATACTGGATTGCCTTGCCCAGCCTTAATACAAGGTGAGGTGCTTAGTCTCACTGCAACTTGATATAACATGATTTCTTTCTTTCTTATTTATTTATTTGTTTGTTTGTTTGTTTGGGGGGTTCGAGACAGGGTTTCTCTGTGTAACTTTGCGCCTTTCCTGGAACTCACTTTGGAGACCAGGCTGGCCTCGAACTCACAGAGATCTGCCTGCCTCTGCGTCCCAAGTGCTGGGATTAAAGGCATGCACCACCACCACCTGGCTAACATGATTTCTTGATAGCGGTGGGAGGTCTTCCCCTTTCAGAATAGAAATGGAGGAGGACTGGATTGAGGTGAGGGTAGAGGGGAACGGGGATGAGAGGAGAGGAATGAGGGAAAATATGTAAATCAATCGATTTTTTTTAAAAAAAGAATTATTTTAGATGGAATGTGTCTGCTTTTTAGCAGAAATAAGATAATATGAAAAGAATAAAGAAACCCAAAACAATGCAGTATGTAGAGTGGAGGAATGTCATAGTGACAGAAGAGTTTCTCAAGGTTAATAAAAAGGAATCTCTTACAAGCTTTCAACCTGAAGATAAAAGAGGACAGAGAGTTAGCTACATAAATAGACAGATGGTAGTTAGATAGATGGATGAAAGATGATGATGATGATGATAGATAGATAGATAGATAGATTGATAGATAGATGATAGATAGATAGATGATAGATGATAGATAGATAGAGAGAGAGAGAGAGATAGATAGATGATAGATGATAGATAGATAGATAGATGATAGATGATAGATAGATAGATAGAGAGAGAGAGAGAGAGAGAGAGAGATAGATAGATAGATAGATGATAGAGATGATAGATGCATGTGTTTGTGTACCTGTAAAAGACAGAGGGAAGGAGGGAACAAGAGAGACACTGATAGACAAATTGCTAACTTCAAATGTGAAACTCGGCCACTTCAGTATGAGAGCTCCCATCTCGTGATTTGTAAAACTTAACAAAGTTCAATGAATCATGTCCATTATATAAGTCAGACTGTCAGCGCTGCAGTATTGTAAAAAACAAAAAATATGATATGATGTATATCTTCTCTGAAAACTATCAGATAACCAACTCAAGGAAGGCTTTTATTTGTCTCTTTTCCACATACATATGCACACACACACACACACACACACACACACAGAAACCTCTTAGGATTTTTCAAAATCCATGAATGTAGATAGAGATTTGGATTATGTTTAAAAGGTTGCCTTGCTACCCAGGAAGAGTGAAGGTAAAGACTCTGTGGGGAACAATATCCACCAATGTCACCAATCGATGGACTCACCTATACCTCCTATTCAAACTGTCTACATTAATGTAAAGTTGCTACATCTTTGGGGAAAAAAAAGATAGCCTTATATATTTTTAATCCTAAATGCAAATGCTAAACATTCATCATGTGAATGTAGAACTAAAGTGGCAATATAATTACATAAAAAAAAAATTAGGCCTTCATTCACTGAATACAAACAACAACTTGGAGGACATTGGCGAATTAAGGAATACAAAGAAAATGAATATCTAAAAGGGAGGCTTGCAAACAAAGCATATTGAAATAATACAAAGTAGAATCTCCAGGATCCATGGTTAACTGCACCTGACTTGGTATATAGAAATAAAAATTTGTTTGCTGAGGTGTTTTCATAATGCAGCTGCAAAGATAGGCAGATCTGCTTCTCATGATTGATGATATTGTTTTACCTTTTAACACGATAGAATTTGTTTAAAAAAGAAGCAAAAGCAATATAAAACAACAGTGCTTTCAGATATATTGGAAGCTGTCCTACATACAGCAGATGCATAGTGTTTACACCATAGTCAAATGTGGTTTAAAAAAAAAATTGTTGAGTGCTATGGTTAATAGAACAGAGTCAAGACAGCCCTGTATCTGAATACACAAGAGAGACCATTATGAAGTGGCACTGGTGGAGACAAAGGGCTGCAAGAGGAAGGAGCATGCCTGGTAATTCACTGTGAAGAGAAGAGTTTCAGATAGAGCTTAGAATGAGAAAAGAAAGAGAATAATTTCCAAGAGAACGAATACATACCAGGAGCCTTGATATACTGCATTACTGTATATAATCCTAGTAAGAGGTAATGGTATTTTTCTTTTCATAATGTTCAATCACACATAAAAAGCCAGTGTATTTATTAATTATATATATATATATGTGTATATATGTATACATATATACATATATATAATTAATTTATATATTTTATATATATATATATATATATATATATATATATATATATATATATATATTAAAGTCTCTTTCAAAGTTTTAGCTTCTCAATTATTGTCCACTTCTTGTTTAGAGGTAGTCTGAGGCTAGTTGGAAACAACTTAATTAGAGGAATGAGGATCTGGAAAAGTGAAAGCCAGCATGCATTCCAAGGAATACAGCACACCTACACACCATGATTTCATAATTATCTCCCATAAGGATCTCACCCTATGAAACAGAGTTTGCCTTGAGGATCATTCTGCATTTTCTTATTTTTTTTTTCATGTATACTAGTATCTATAAAATCCAAGTAACTGTATGTATACAATTTGCTAAAATTATTGTTTTCCTTTTTGATAACAAAATAGTAAAAAGTAAGTTTCTCACACTATTTTATGGGATTGTATTAAACTGGATGGGGATGGAGTGTGTATGTTCACCTATGTGTGCTGAAGCCAGAATCAACATGGTTCTTTTCCTCTGGAATTCTCCAGCTCTCCTGCTGTGAGATGGGAAAGCTAACTGAACCTAGAATTCACCATTTTGGCTAAACTGGCTGTCCAGTACCCCCAGGATTGACATGTATCTGTTTCTCAGCACTAGGGTTATCCTGCTAAGCCTGGCCTTTAACTAAATGCTCAGGATCCAAACTCAGGCATTCATTCTTGTGCAGCAGACACAGAATGCACTGAAAAGTCTCCTTAGCCCCTCTGTTGGGAACTTCTCTTAGTCAATCAAACTTACAGCTATTGTTGAATCTTTCCACCTTTCTAAATGTGTCATAAAAGATTAATATTTAACAAATGATATAATAGAGTATTGGTAATTTAATTAGTATTCAATTTCAACTCATGCAAAGCAAATCTTCATGGGAGGCAAAAAAAATTAATGAAAATTAATAGTAAAGTTTGATTGACCAAAAGGTAGCTAATTTCTATACTAAGTCAGATGCCTGATTCTATAGATTAACTTAAACAGTGTGTTTTTAAAAGCAGTTCTCTGATATCAACAAGATACCTGGTTATTGAAATGAGTTGAGGTGTTACCTGAAGTTAGCAAAAAGACACATGAGGGCTCTGATGAATGGCACTGCCTCTATTCCCGATGCCATGTTGCATAATTGACATCTCTATGTTATTGAAGTTATGGGGATAAGTGTTGTAGGCACTTACATCCTATCACATTATTTCTGGTAACACAATTTGCCAATTCTTTCATAATTCAGAAAAGTATCAATGATTGTACTTTTATTGTGGGATCGGACACAGAGATGGCACATCAAGTAGATTAAAATTAATAACAATAATAAAAGGTTGGGAAAAGTTGGCACAGAACTTGTTCCTTTCTAGACGAACCATCTTGTCCCTAAACACTGATATTTTTACCAGACTGTGGGACTCACAACCCTAACTCTTCACTATTTTTGTTACATGAGTCACAAAGACAGAAGCTATGAATCTGAAAAAGAGCAAGGGAAGCAAAGATACATGGGAGGGTTTGAAGGAAGGTAAGAGAAGGGGGAAATGTTACAATTACATTGAATGTATTTATATATATTGAAAAAAACTATAATTTGTAATTCTTTGGTTAGGTACCTTGATAATTTGACACATCTCATTTTTTATTATTTACCATTTTTACTATTATTATTATTATTATTATTAAGAAATTTTCTATTCATTTTGCATAGCAACCACAGATTCCCCTGTCCTCCCACCTCACGCCCTCCAGTCTTCCCCCCCAAACTCACCCCCCATCCCCATCTCCTCCAAGGCGAGGTCTCCCATGGGAAGTCAGCAGAGCTGGTACATTCAGTTAAGGCAGGTCTAAGCTCCTCCTCCCTGCACCAAGGCTGTATAAAGTGTTGCATCTCATTTGTAATAACACAGGATTTCTTTTCATGAAACTTAAAGGTGTTGAAATTTAGACCCTTTCAGAACACCCAGACAAGCACCATCTCCCATCTCCCTCTATCATCTTTTAAACTAAATATCATCAATCTATCTACCTACCTTCTTTCCTTCCTCCCTCTCTCCCTCCTTCCCTCCATCCCTCTCTCCCTTCCTTCCTTCCTTTCTTCCTTTCTGTCTTTCTTTTTTTTCCTTCCACTTAAGTGATAAGGAGGGGTTTCTTGACTTAGTTACTGGGAAAATTGAAGATTAAAATAAAAACTTTGGGTATAATTGGATTCTATGTGCATGCCATTGTGATTTCCCCTAATTCAGCTCTATTCTTATATCATCTTTGACCCTAAAGCAATAACGAAGTCTAACTATCGATTCTAGTTCCTCCATATATTCATCTGCACATGCATAACTAGTAGTTCTCCCAATGTCAAAGCAGGGTATAGAGGACTGCTCCTCTTCACATTTACACCCTCTCTTGTGTGCACATAATATTGTTCAATCTCTCTATAACCATATGTCTTATGTGTGTGCGTTAGGGGTTGATGAGTGGATGTGTGTGAGGGTTTGTGTTTAAACCTTTATTTGAAAGACAGTTATGATTATATTGGAATATATTTCTATTTTAGGGCAATCATCATTTCAGATGATGGTCTATTCTGTGTTGGGAGTCTGAATCTTATGTTCATTCCTTTACTAAGGAGGAATAAGAACCAATTTATTTGTTTCTCATACCATTCTCTTTTGTATTTTTGTGAAAGTCTGATTTTAACAAATATTCCACAGCTGGCAATTAGCAGAAGTAGATGTCTACTACCAGCCTTTTGGTGCTATTTCTTCCTAATATTTTTTTCATAAAGAAGAGAACATAATAAAGTATTGAGCACAACAGAGAACTTGAACACCAAAGAAACAAACCCTAAAGTGTTAATGTTAGTCATTAAATATTACTGAGAATAAATATTTCAGCAAGTTTGTTCATTCTTTCAAGATTTATTTTTTTTGTTTTCTTAACTTCACTTTTTTTTACTGCCTTAGACTGTCATACATGAGTATAATTTTTTAAATCAAGTTCATCCCCTTATTCCTTCAGTCTAATGCCAGCTGTATGCCTTACCACAATTTTCTCACCCATGTTCACGTGTTCTCTGTTTAAACCCATTGACTCACTTCCTATAGCCTATACTACATGGTGCAGAGACATCTACTGGAGCATGGGTAGCCTCTCTTGGGCTGCTTCTATGAACAAAGTTGGCCATCCTTACTCTAGCAGCCATCCATTGACAATAGCGTCTAAGCTAGGGGTGGGGCATCATGACCCCTTCTCTCATCCACACTAGTACTTTATGGGCTTGATCTCATTCAGGGTTTTTGTATGACATCACAGCTATTGTGAGTTTACATGTGCAATGGGCCTGTCAGGTATAGCAAATACTGTTTTCCTGAAGAAACCCTCTATTTATGGTTCTTACAATATACATAGCAAATTTCCAACTGTTTTTGTTTGCTTTGGAATTAACAAACATAATAGCACGGAGTATCTATTTCTTTTAATATCTTACTGGCCGCACATTTTTAAATATCTGTGAAAAAATAAGCATGATTCTAAATATTCACTTACTTCAATTTCAGGATTAAGCCAAATTTATTTGAGACTTTGATTTAAAAAATTTGCTTATTCTAATATAATTCATTATATTATAACATTTTAAGAAATTATATACAAGCATCATCAGTTCTGTCTTTGTAGTTTCTTTTTGGTTTATTGTAAGGAGTTTTGACAAAGGTGATTTATTTGGTAAAATTTCATAAATCTCTAGTGGTGTAAAATGAAGCTGTTCATGTGACCTTCAACTTCTTACTTTGGAATCACATACACTTAATAGTAAGTGATTATTTTCTTTAAGATTTGGTATCAATGAAATTTTTTAATGCATAGGAAAGAAAGAGCTGTGATATTATATGTATTATAATTTGTCTAAAATTTATAGCTCTAGCTAATTTATATAGGCAGTCTTTTTTTATAACAGGTGACACATGATATCTGAAGACTTCACATGTTAAATCAACATACCTAAAATGTTTATTAGATCCAATCTATCCTGTGACAGTTAAGCCAGGAATTCAACCTTTGAATGACAGTTATGTGCCACCCATGCCACAAAAACAACCATAAAAAGAATTAAGACTTCTAATTGGCTTGGTAGGTTATAAGATAGAAATAGAGATAAGATTTTGCCTCGTAGATTAATTTCTGATCATCCATTTATTCTTTAATGAATGAAAACATTGGGCCCGACATGCTGAAAGACAAGATTTTTTAAAATTATTTTATAAAAATCAAATTCATCATTTGTATAGTTTAGAAGCTTGCAGTTGAGGAGATACAAAGACCTTGATACTTGTTTTATGGAACACACAGTAACAGTATACTCAATATACTTATTTTTCTGAAGAAACAAAAGGAAGAAAAAGCATATAGTCTGGCCAGAATATTCAGTCAATCAATCAGTCTATCTATCATCTGTCATCTATCTATGTATCTATCTATGCAGTAGGAAGTTGGATTAGCAGAAATGTGATAATTCCTTTTTTTTTTTTTTCATTTTGGATTACAGTTGACAGTCCTGTAACAAATGATAGGTTAACAAGAAGAAAGCATGGAAAATATTTGATCATTTTTTTTTTTTTTCTGAAAAATGGCCATTTTATGCTCAGATTCCATAAGACCTATAGCAAGAAAATTGTTAAGAGTTTCATTGTGACCATCTCCTGTATGGAAAAAAGTAAGGTCATTTTCCATTTTGATATAGATTGGGAACCACAACTCATTCTCAGAAGCCTGTCTCCTGCTTACAATCTTTGTCTCTCTTCTTTCTGCCCTTTTATTCTTAGCAAGGTGAATTGTGAGTCATGGACTACCTTTTGAGGTAACATTTTCTGAGTCACAGCAGAACATCAATTGAGGTGATTTTTTTTTCATGAACTGGAGAAGAGAAGTAGCTGTGTGTATGTGCTGAAAATTAATAGAAATTGAGTCAGGTATTACAAGGAAGGTCAAATTCACAGGAATGAGTTGACAGGAAACAGTTCTATAAGTTTTAGCAACTTACAGTTGTGTTATTTAAGACTATTGTATAGAGAAGGGAGTATTTGGAAGATGAGGCAAGAGAGTGAAAAGTGAATCAGATACTGATAGAGAATACCCAATATGGTCTTTTGAGTTTGTTGGAGATTCCTTGGTGACCTCCTCAAAATTATGACTTAAAATACTTTTCTTTTCTGAGCAGTGGTATTTATTTTACCTAGGATGACTTAACTTATTGAATGGAAGTTTTATATATTTCACCAGGGTGCACAAATAATGGAAAGCACTGCAGCTCAACAGATGGAAAAGTATATTGTTGATTTGCTTCATGTGCCTTTAATTACTGTGGGTATATTATCGGCTTGGCAGAGCTCACTTAGAGACAAAGGGAAGTCGGAAAACAATAATGAGCAGCAGTATCTGTATAAACTGGGAAGTGTTTTGTTGGTAGTACAGAGTACAGAGTTCAGTAAATTAGCACCATGTTGGTACTGTCAGATAATTTCCTGGTAGGAGCACAACAGAGCAGCTTGTAAGAACAGATGAGCCTGGACACACATGAAGCAATGGATATAAATCAGAGAAACTTAATCTAGCATTGGACATTTAGATGGTGGTCAGTGATGCTAATCATCATCACCCCACCACCATGCACAGAGGAGACACAAAAAAATATTTGCTGATGATAATTATGAACTCAACAAGAAACATAAGTAGCTTTTTCCCCCCATAGGCCATTTTTTTTCCCAGAAAATATTTAAATGGTCATCATTCCTAGTAAAAGACTCATTTAAAGGACTGTTTTGACCATGATCTGGCCACTCAAATACTTGTAACTATTATGTTTATTTCTAAAACAGAAGGAAATTTACTCACATTTGTGTCATATTTCTAGTACAATGCCTCATGTATGCCTATTGTTGATGACTCCATATTTAGTTTAGTTTGATTAGAAACAAAGACTTATGAATTCACTAAATTTAGGAACAAATATTGCTAAATACAACTGAGATTCTCAAGGTAGAAGCAATATGAATCATAATAAATCCCACTGCCTATTCCATTACTGATCTCACTTGAACTTGTCTATATCACATGAATGCCTCTTAAGTTTGACTATGACTACATGTTCATTTTTCCAAAAAAGAGAATATAAATCTAACTTTAAGCACAGCATCTTTGATGAGAGGAAGATGGGACAACAAGACAAATAACTTATTTACGTAAATAGCCTCATGCTTTGATAGGTACTCTTTTCATCTACTTTAATGAGAATAAGTATCATTATTGTCCTTGGATCTCAGGTTATGGTTTAGGATGGATTCAAAGTTGCTGTCAGACTTTGCATTAGTACATAAACATAGGCAGAATTCACTGTTTTCAGAATAATGACTTTAATGTATGACTGATGTTCTGCTATCCTTCCTTCTATTGGTTGTAGAAATTTTAATCTCTGAAAATTAGGGGCACTGTCTTATATCCCTAATAGCCATCAGTCATTGCTAGGTAGTCGTTTTATGCATTACTCCAATTTTCCTAGAACACGTTTCTTTAAGAGACTTAAAATTCTGATAAATTGTTCTCGTTTGCTTTCTGTTGCTCTAATAAACATCATGACCAAAAGCATCTTTGGTGGCAAAAAAAAAAAAGAAGAAGAAGAAGGGACAATTGGCATACTGGTTAGAATACATCACTGAGCAAAACCAAGTCAATAACCTCGAGACCAGTGAGAGCATGGAGGGCAAGCTTCTGGTTGGATTGTTTCCTGCTCTTGCACATCTGCCTTTCTGGCAAGCAGTCCCCCCCTTGCCAGAGTTGGCACTACCCACAGTGAGCTAGGCCTTCTCTATCATTTAACATTAATAATAATAACTTTAAAAATGTCTCCATAAATAGAATCACAGGCCAATCCAGTGGAAGCAATTTCTCCACTGAACTTCTCATTTCCCAAGGATGTCAAAGTGACAGCCAAGATTAACTATCACAGACACAAAGCAAAGGCCAAGAGTAATAGACAGCTAAATACTCTAAGGTAGAGATCATGTGAAATAGATAGATAGTAGTATATATCACACAGCAGAACATGATGAGCATTCTCTCTGGCACCTGGTATCTTGAGAAGAGCAAAATTTGTCCTTCCCTTACTTTGATAGTTGTTTCCTACTGTTGAAGCAATAGAATTCAAAATCACCAATGCTCCAAGTACAAGAAGTGCTTTATAAATAACTTCTTGGAGAATGAAAGATTTAGATTTTTATTTTTATGATAAATAATGTGTAGAGCACACATAGAGACTTAAAGAATAATATACACATTTATGAAATGAACACAATGCTATTTATTTTCTTATTGCTTGACAGTCTATAAAATATTCAAAAGGTCTTTAGTGGTCCCTGAGTGTTTATGTAACTTCATTTTTGTAAAGTTTTCATCCACTATAACTTGCACTATATATAAATACAAAGTATTTCTAACTCTCACCACTCTGGAAGAAGTGTTTTGTTTTGGTTTTGTTTTTCTAAAAAATAATATGTCTATGTTGGAGAAATACTCAAATCAACACACTAGTTTTTCCATGGAAATTCTAGTACTGTTAATGAGATTTGTGGCATATCATGCCACAAGAGTTACTTGGAATTTTTCTCCCGTCTGCATCCTAGAAAGATGGATACTGATTTTGCCTCTAAGAAAAGCATTGTAGCTGAGCTTTACAGTCCATCTAATTGTACATTCAGTGGCATTTATTCCATACAAAATTTTGGCTTCTATGTAATGGAAAAAAACAAGAATCTGTCCACCACATCTGTGTGAGTCACAAACAACTCACAGACATGAACTTTTAGCACCCTAGCATAGCTCTGGGATGCAGCTTCTGCATAATTCATCATAAAGAGCATGAGGCTTTCAGAAGTCACTGTTCATTCACAGATATTCTGCCCTGTGAGTAGCACAAGGAAATATGCCTTCTTTGTACATAATTTACATGAAGCATCAGAAATGCTTCTGAATCATAATAAAGTTGTTTTGATCCATTTATAACTATGTGAAGATTTTTTTTTTAAGGAATACATTGAGTAACATCAAAATAGATTTTCTTAACATATTATGTTATTTTCATTTTATATGTGTTTCCCTCAAAAGGAATTAATAGTAGTTATGACCAAATTTATTTTTAAAAATGTGTTATAAAAATACTCAATATATTAGCATTCATCAAAACTGTAAAACGGTGTAAAAGTTATATAAAAATTGGTCAAAGTCATCACAAGAGAACTCACAAAGACAATTTAACTAGGTTCATATGAGCTCACAGACACTGGACGGACAGCTAAGGAGCCCACATGGTACCAACTTGGCACTCTACATATGTGTGACTGTTGTATAGTTTCGTCTGCTTCTGTACCTCCTAGCAGTGAGAGTGAGACCTGCTCCTGATGCTCTGGCAGGCTTTGGGGAACCTGTTCCTCATAATGGGTTTGTAGCTGGAGTTTTCTCCAGTCCTGCCTGGCCAACAGTCAGGACAATTCTCTCTCACCCGCCGGTCCCACAGCCGCTCAGACCCAACCAAGTAAACACACAGAGACTTATGTTGCTTAAAAACTGTATGGCTGCAGCACGCTTCTTGCTATCTAGTTCTTATATCTTAAATGAACCCATTTCTATTAGTCTATAAGTTGCCACATGGCTCGTGGATTATAGGCACCTTACATCTTGCTTGTTATGGCGGTGGCTGACAGTCTCTCTGCCTCTGCCTTCCACTTCCCAGAATTCTCTTTTCTTCTTGTCCCACCTATACTTCCTGCCTGGCTACTGGCCAATCAGAGTTTTATTTAATTAACCAATCAGAGAAACACTTTTGACATACAGAACTTCCCACAGCTTGGGTTGCCTTATCAAGCCTTAGTAAAAGCAGAGGAGCTTAGTGCTACCTCAACTTGAAATGCCATGATTTGGTGACACCCAGGGGAGGCCTGCCCCTTTCTGAACAGAAACAGAGGAGGAGTGTATTGTGTGGGAGGGGGACCCGGATAGAGAAGAATGGAGAGAATAAGAGGAGAGAAGGGAGGGGAACTATGGTTGGGATGTAAAATAATGAAAAAATTAAATTAACAAAAATGTTTTTTTTAAAAAAGAATTTTTAACAGATTATTTTAGCTGATTCTCCCATATCCCCCCCCCCACACACACAAGTATATAATGGTTTTGTATCATGCACAACTTAAATGGGCATTATTTTTTATATTCCTATTGTTGTTAACTTTGGCCATTTCCTTTAGTTAGATTATATATAAGAGAGAAAAAGAAAAGACTACTAGGATCCACAGCTGGAACTTTGGAGAAAGACCCCTGAACCCACCCATTCCCCAGATGTATTTACCGTGCAACATAAGTATCACTGATTGGAATTTTGTTTTTTCTCTCCTTTGGACATAAGTATATATTGAAATTTCCCTTCTAGAGTCTAAAACACAGTTTAAATTTCCATTTAAAAATAATGACCCTCTAAGGGGAAGATGTCCTATATCTATTCCCATATACATTGTTATATCAAGATTAGAAACAATACCAAGTTCAACTTATTTGCTACTTCATTATTTAGGAAAGTGAGAAAAGAAAAAATGTCTGTGTATGTTTTGTATGGGCACATTGTTTTATATAAAGTTTGTTCAATTACGAAATATTAAACCAGGAGATATAGCAGGATAAGACACTAGATTGGTAGATGATGATTGTGCTGGTTCTGAGGCTGATATACAGATGTTAGATAGATAGATAGATAGATAGATAGATAGATAGATAGATAGATAGATAGAAGATAATAAAAAAGATAATAAATAGACAATTAGATGGTATATAGTAGATGATAAGCAATAAAATTGGTTTGGAAACAACCCAAATAAAAACATTTAATCCTATTAATAAAATAGGGTTATTGTACAATAATAGAGAATGAATTAAAATCCTGAGTGAAAACATGCTTTTGTCTCTTCTAATTGGTTAAATCTTTTGGCACCTTCCACACAGATGAGGCTGAAAGTGCTGTGAAATCTGCCCTCAAGTGTCTTGTCATCATTAATATTAGGTGCTGGAGAGAAAAGAGGTCCTCTGTTTGGGTACCAGGGAGTTACTGTAAGCAAAGGACTGTGACATTGATAAGGTGGGTTTCTCTGAAGAATGTAGAGAGCTCAGATAAAATGTGGACTTGGGCTAATGAATACTTGGCCTTAGGGCAGAAAACCACATGTGCTCCACACTTTTTTTTTCCTAGAAGCTGAAAAGCTATGTGCAAATACAGTGGGTTTTGTGGAAATAACAGATGAAAGAAGTGGTTTAACTTGGTTTTGGTTAGGGTGATCATGCAAATAACTAGGACATAATTTAAACACATTGGGAATCCTTTACACAAAGGATTGAAATCAAATGATAGGAAATTGAATAAGATCTTGCTAAATTGCAGTATGAATTCCCCACTGCATCAAGCATATAGGAAGGCTTATAGAAAGCTTGATAATAGCCTGGGTATAACATCCACCTGACCTGGAAGCAAGAGACTCTGTCTTGTTTTTAGTAAGAAACTACTATGCAGGGAGTGATCACAGCTATATTTATTTACTACCACATACAAATTATCCATAATACAAGTTATAAGAAGGAGGGTCATGGTGCATTGTTTGTATAAAACTTATTCTGTGTCATTTTATTTAACTGATGTAAGCCATTTTATTGGCATATTCACAATGCTATCATTGCTTGTAAATCACTTCCTATTAACCTATACAAAGGTAGCTTCATATGAATCTCCCTTCCAGCAACTGTTGTAGAAGTTCACAATTTATTGTCATCTTGTCTATTGATTGAAATGAGGAAAGTATCTCTTCATTCGGCTGTGTCTCCCTGGTAACACATTGTATAGTACTTAGCAGGTCTGTGATGTGGCCATCTCTCATTTTGAGCATCACACAACTGTTCCTCAATCTTCCTGCTGCTGTAAGGCTGCCCTCCCATGATCAGTTGCCAATCTGCTGCTGTCACAGTGATCCTTGCCTCTCATTGACTTGGCTGTGATTTCTTTTATTGATTTATATCTTCCCATGGCTTCATAATCTAGACATCAGAATGGCAATGCCTGTCCTAATCTTTCCCTCCACGTGTCTCCATTTGCTCTTTTCATACTTACTCATAGTCTCCTCATGAATATCTCCTGGGAATGTCACTACCCTCATCCCCCTTGAAACTCAAATTACTTTACCTGATTTTCCATTTCAATATATAGTCTTTATTTTTGTTATATTGTAATGAAAATTTTACATAATTACATAATTTATAGAAGAACTAAGAAGCCATAATAAAATAAGAAAAGCATGTTACATTAAAATGAAATCTAGAGTAGATATTTCTTACTTATAAAATACATTTAAGATTTTAATCATAATTGTAGATGTAGTTTATATTATATTTTTAAAAAACAAATGTATGATAAAACATGTACAGATAGTAAAGTCTTAAAATCAACAATTTTCCTCCAGAGGGAAAACAACAGTTCATGATATATGCTATTGGAAAACTTAACCCACTAAGAACATAAATATTGAGCTAGAGATGTGGCTCAGTGGATAAAGTGTTTTCTAGACAAGTGTAAGGATGAGAGTTTGAATTCCACACAATAGAAGCCTGACAGGCATGGTCCTCTTTCTGTAATCTCAGTAAAGAGGCAGGTAGACAGGGAATTGGGCAAAATTTGCTCCAACAACAGACTAGCCAATGAAAGAGATTTCAGTTTAGCGAGAGCTGACTTAGAAATTAAGTTGGGTCTCATCAATGAAGATACCTCTGGCCTTCATACCCTTAAATGTGAACTTACACACACATGCATGTGCAACACATGTGTGTACATTTTTTTGTACAAAGAGAATGAAAAACATTTAAAATAAAAATAACATGACTAAAAATGCACTTTAAAGAATTAATGGTGAGTAGTGTTATATGTTACATAACCAAATTCTAAAGTAGGATTTGAAAGAATCTACAAGGAACTATTTTATATATTGTATGTTTATGTCTTTAATTGTTTATTCATTAACAGATACCACCATATTAGGAACAGGATCATTACCAGAAAAGAATGTAGAAAGCACACTTGTTCCTTCCAATAAATTACTACAAGACCCCTAAATTTTTAATAATAACTACACATTTGTGTAACAAAAGCTTTGTAAGATCACTTGCAATTTAATTATCTCTTTTCACGTTCACAAAAATGCTGTGATATCCTAATATAATCATACTATTTACAAGTTGATGAACTATGGCCAATGAAGTTAAGTGGGTCACAAAGATGGTAGAGTCAGTAGAGAGTAAACCTATGCTTCTGGGTCATTTAATTGTTTCCTTCTTATAAATGTTAATCATTATTATTATTATGTGAATGTTTGCATTCTTCTGTGTGTGGAGTTGTGTGTGTACTTAACATGGATGTACAATATGTGTGGTACTGAGGCACACACACACACAATATAGCACCTGATTGGTACAATATAAATGTGGACCTGAGAATCACTTTAAGGAGTCAATTCTCTCCTTTTACAGTGTGTTGTGGGAATCTCAGTAATTTACCATTTAAGCAAGTAAAGCATCATTACTGAAAACTGGACCTAGGATGGGAAGACTTCAATTATAAACTAGAATAACAAACTAACAGTGGTTGCATTTGGCATCAGAATAAAATCTTATACCATTGCTAAAGGGGAGAAGTTTCTATTCAAGAAAACCCTGTGTATTAACTGATGACCAAATATTATAATCACTATTGTTTCCAAGTGTTATCTTGATTTCTACATTGGAGGTGGTTTCTAGGTATCTACATGGCATTTATAGAAACTGAAAATATCTTATTGCCAATTTGCCTTCTGATTAGATAATATTATGTTAGAAAATTAATAGCCCTGTGAAATATGTATTGACTTCTAACTGGAAATACGACTTTGGGGCTGGAAAGATTGCTTAAGATAAGAGCAATTGTGACTATTTCAGAGAATACAAGTTCAGTTCCTAGAACCTCCATGGTGGCTTTCAACCATCCGTAACTCCAATTTTAGAGGATCTGACACCTTCTTCTGAACTTAGTGGTCACCAAGTATGCAAATGATGTGAGCAAGGCACATACACATAAATACATCCGAAATGAAAAAGAAAATTCCTTGTTTTTTAAATTTTTTATTCATTTTGCATACCAACCACAGATCCCCCTCTCATCCTTTCTCCCGATTCCTCTCACCCTGGCCTCCCATGCCCCCATCTTCCTCCCCTCATTGCCTCCTCCAAAAGTGTAAGTTCTCCTATGGGGGTACAAGTAAGCCTGGTATATTCAGTTGAGGCGGGACCAAACCCCTCCTCCACGCATCAAGGCTGAGCAAAGCGTCCGACCATAGGTTACGGATCCAGAAAGCCAGCTCATGAATCAGGGTTCTACGCAGGTTCTATAGCTGTTGGTCTAATGTTCATGAGTTCCTATGAGCTTGGTTCAGTTGTCTCTACAGATTTCCCCATCATGATCTCAACCTCCTTTGTTCAATTCCTCTCCCCTTTCTTCGACTGGACACATGGAGCTAGGCCTTGGTGCTTGGTTGTAGATCTCTGCATCTCATTCCATCAGATACTGCATGAAGGCTCTACGATGACAGTTAAGTAAGGTATTCACCAATACCTGCTTTCCATGGTAGGCCAGTTCAAGCACCCTCACCACTATTGCTAATAGTCTAATCTGGGGTTCATCCTTGTAGATTCCTTGGAATTTCCCTAGCACCAGGTTTCTCCTTTACTCCATACTAGAAAATATCATCCTGAATGATGCAATCCAGACTCAGAAATACAAAAAATAGATACCAGATGTAAAACATAGGATAACCAGGCTACATTCCACAACCTCAGAGAAGCTAGGAAACAAGGAGAACCCTAAGAGGGACATACTGAAGGGACCTCCTTGGGAAGGGGAATCTCCTTGAGTAAACTGGGAATGGAGGACAGTAGAGGGGATGGGTAGGGAATGAGAACATGAGGGAAGGGGATGGTCAAGCTAGGGAAGGGACAAAGTGGGAGAGGAATGAAAGAGATAGCTTGATAGAGAAAATTCCTTATTTTTATGATCACTGATCATTTTATTCTACATACGTTAGAAATTGTTTATATTTATTTAGTAGATGATAATTATTGGTTTTAAGACATCTGTATTGCAGTTCCAGATTTTAACAGATTTTAAGGAAAAGCAAGGGAAAAAATGTAGAAATGTGCTGGGCGCTGCTGGCGCACGTCTTTAACCCCAACACTTGGGAGGCAGAGGCAGGCAGATCTCTATGAGTTTGAGGCCAGCCTGGTCTACAGAGTGAGTTCTAGGAAAGGCGCAAAGCTACACAGAGACACCCTGTCTCAAAAAACCTAAATAAATAAATAAATAAATAAATAGGTAAATAAATAGGTAAATAAATAAATAGGTAAATAAATAAATAAAAATAAAAAAAGTAGAAATGAACTTTTTTTGTATTTTGATGGTGGAAAGAACATACAATAGCAATGAATCATTTGATGAATGACTTAAATCATAAATATGCTGGCACATTAAATACGCTGTCACATCAAAGCTTTATATGTGATTCATATAAAAAATCGACAACCCTTATCATTGAGATGTTATGGCTCCTGCACTGGGCAGCAAAAAGCCCAGTTTGTTGTCAACCTTGAGGTACCTAGCTGCTCGATAGTGGCTGCCAGGTTATCATGTCATTTCATCTCTCTCCATGGTCTCTTATGTACATTAACAGGTAACAGGTAGGTGAATCTGTGAGAAGGCTAAAACTTCAAATATTTTTTAATGTTGCACAATTCATTCATCATGAAGCACAATTAGCATATTCAGATACGAGGATTTTATATGACAGGAAGGTAAAATATGAAGATGGGCCGGTGATTGCAAGTCTAGAACTGTGTCAAGGTACTATGTGGGTTTAAGTCAGAAAAAAGCAATTAGCGGCAAATGTATAGTTTGGGTCTCATGTTACCTGTTGTATACATTTTAATTAAATCATTTTTAGCTGATTAGACTCATGCTATCCATTATATAAGAATAGAACATGTTTGCTAATCCTTTAAATCAAGCATACCTTTCCATATGGTTAAATAATTGGCTATACTTCAAGGGCAGGAAAAGAATATCTCTCCCTTCATACTGAGCAAGGTAATGATATATTATTGGGACTTCATGTTCTGTAATAGATGTCATTTATGGTGTGTCCCTTACCGGATATGATTTACAAGGTATTCCACTTTGACTCTGTTAACCTTTTTCTCATATGGATTATGACAACCCTCTTATTTTTATGAATAAGAAAACAATAATTCTTCTAGTAAAGCCATGTTAGCCCTGGAAGTAAGCACTATATCAATCTAAATTAGACTCCAAGTCTTTTGTTCAGTGAAGCATAGACTACAGTTCATTGGTTCAGTAACATTGGATAATTATCATGTTAGAATCACAGCCCTTCCCCACCTCTTAAATGCACTGGTCAATCCAAAATGGAAGCACGGCTTTCTTTAGAGGTGTGAAATAAAAATTAGTGTTTCTATAGGTTCAATAGCAGGAAGTTCATTTACCAAAAAAAGAGAAAAAAGAAAAAAGTTGAAATGAACAGAAAAGATTTTCAAAGAAGTTCTAGAACTTACTTTTTTTTTTTTTTTTGTACTATCTGGGGGTGATAAACCTAGCTTGCATACAACTCACCATACATTGCTAAGTCAAAATGCACATACATAATATGAGTTACATGTTAACATTTAAGTTTTTCTTCTTTTTTTAAAATCTTTCACCTTCATGAATGGATTTTAATAATGAATACATTTAGTGGAAATAGTTTGGAAAATTACTGAAGACAGATGAAAATGAACAAAGAAAACATTTTAATTGAAAGAATGTATTTTTAAAGGAATGATGCAGACTAGGGTAGATTGTTGTGATATATTGATAGAAATTATACTAAAATCCCTTTTGTTTTTCAAAATTGGTGTGTGTCTTTTTCTAGATAGATCAGTCTTCAGTGAATTAAGGAAAGGGTTTTTCCTGCACATATTTTCTCAGATCAGAAAGAATTGCTAGAACTGCTCCTATTTCTTTCCCTGCTGAACCAAAAATGTCACAAATCTAGACAGCTGAATATTTTTCCTCATCAAAAGGAATAGTAAATGTACTGGGCCCTTACAAGCTGGTATGATATTGTATTTTGTGGTGTGTGTATAAAAAGTATTGATAAAATAGTGTGTGTTCCTTGAACACTATTGGAGGCAGATGGAAACCTAATGTGGAAAACGAAGTTACAATTAGCAGGTCTACTTTTATTATTTTTTTTTAACCTTTATTGATTCTTCATGAATTTCACATCATGCATTCCGATGCCACTTATTTCCAAGTTCCCTCATGTCCTCTCTCTGCCCTTGCAATGCCCCCCTTCCCCCCCCCCCCCCCCAAACAAAACCAAATTTAATAGCGTGGCTGGTTGAAATACAGTTTACCTTTTAATCCACTTGACTTGGAAGTGTTCATTGCCAGAAGTCATTGGTCTGGTTTGAGGCCTCTGGTTTGTGCTACACAACCAATAAAGGGTTCTCACTGGGGCTCCTCTTGGATATGGTGTTGTTGTCCTGTGTCATGCAGATCTTGTTCTTTTGCATCTGTAGGTCTGTCCCCTTCACATAAACCAAAACTTCCTAGATCCCATCCCTCCCCAGGTTGTGGCATGGGCAAGGGGGAAATCCCATCCTCCCCCTCTGCCCCATGCTATCTCCTGTGGCAGGCCAGAACTGCCCTGGAGTGAGTGAGAATCAGCCTTGAACTCCTTACATCAGCTACAACACACAGGCCCTGCACTTAGCCTGGGCAGCAAATGGGAGCTGATCCAGTTGTCAAGATAGCTGGTGAACCAGTCCTAAGGGAATGGGAGCAGAAGAGCACACACACACACACACACACACACACACACACCACCCCAAAGCAATCAGGAGAGAGGGCCCTGTACTTTGCCTGGACAAAACAGTAGAGCTGGGTCTGCAATATCATTGAGGGGGACCCAGATCTGTGGGCCCAAAAGCTGGAGCACTGGCCCCACTCCTTACTGTGAAAGAAAGCTAGTGAGCTGAACAATCTAGCTACCACCCAGGCCAGGAACTAGGGCTCTGAATTGATCCACCTCAGCAGGCTCCCTCTTAGCCAAAATATTTATAAAAACGAGTTAGACCAACTTTAGAGCAATACAAGATTCTGGGACTCGTTCAAGAAATAAAACACTCACTTGTATACTTGTAGTTTAATATATTTTAATAATTCTAAAAATTTTCAGGTTTGGAAGTTTTGTGTTCTTGTGGGTTTAAATGTATTCTTGTAACAGTTTTATTGTCTTTATCTTCATGTGTGCTATTAAGTAGCATGCAGCAAATGATTTAATTTTTCCTTATATAGTCATTTAATTAACATACACACTGATACTCAATGACAAGAAAAATTTACATAATTCCAACATAGTTTTATTTTCTTTATGGTGATCAACAATGAAAGTACAAGGGGTAACAAAATCCAAAATGTAGATTAATTTCTGTCATCAGAACCCAGCATTCAAGGATTAATTGAAGAGTCTATCTGTGGAGAGGTAGAAAGTAAAACAAATGTCATACTCCAAAATGCCAATGATCATCAGCAATGTCATTTATATTGCCTGTGTATGTCGGTTTAGTTTTGAGGAAAAAAAAAAAAAATCTTTTTCCTAAAATTTACTGAGTACAATCGTCATTATCTAGCAATTCAGATCATGTTATCCTTTGTTTTTATTTATAGTTTTCATTTCTTCATTATGGGTTTTTTCTCCTTTCCTTTCCTTTTTTCTTTTTTCTTTCTTTCTTTCTTTCCTTTTTTTTTTTTTTTTTTTTTGTATCTCTTTCCTGGTGATTAACATAAGGAAATGGTAGCTGCTGTAACAGCCTGAACATAAATTCCATGCTGGCTCAAAACTGTTGGCTTTGTTAACACATGGATCTCAGAGTTGCTATTCCTCCTCAAAGAACTTCCAGGAAACCGGATGACAAACAGAAGTTTGTCATCTTGTTTTAAAAAGAAACCTATATAAAAATAACATTCTGGTAAACATGAAGGAATAGGGTTGTATGAAGCTTTCTTGTGGGTAAGGACTTCAAAAAAATAGTCTCTTTGTTTCTGTCTCTTTGTCTTTTGGCTACATCTCATTGAAAAAATCAGATGAGCAATGCAACTCAGCTAAGAGAATAGAAAAGTACAAAACCCGACTTTTATGAAAAGCAACATTTCTCTCTGAAAGCAGCTTGACACTAATCATACTTCATTTAACACAGCCCAAAATATCTAAGTCTATGTATTTAATGAGATAAATGGCCACTTACGTTCTTAGTCATTTACATGCTCAGCATACTAGTATTTGAACCTGTGCTTACCTGTTGTGTGACAAAACTTTCCTTGGGGAGATGTAACAGACATCTACTACCCCAATATTTGGAACCTGCAACAGACCAAACTATGGATGAACCTGTGACTTTTAATGAGGTTAGTTACAAGAGCAGAAATGAGTCAAAGATGGCTACATCCCAGAAGTCTACTCCAGTATGGGTGACAGCTCACTAAGCTGGGAAACTGGACCACACAGACCAGCCCTCAAGCATATCAGCAGGTTGGATAATGTCCTTTCCAGGTGTCACAGCTGAACTAGCTCTTTTGGTCTCAGAGTCTTCTTTGCAGCTCAGCTTCTTTCTATCTGAGATGAGGACTCTCAGCTTTTATTGCTTACTCTGGCAGCGAGATGCCTAGTGTATCAGGTCACTTTCAGAGACTTCCTGAAGCTATTTTGAGATATTTATCTTCTTGCTTAAGGAGCTTCCTGCAGGATGGAGTGTTTCAATTTTGGAGAGAACTATTAAACAACATTATTACATAGATGTTTGTAGGATGGCATGTTGATACCTTAATCAGGTTGCAACATTTGAATATACACATACTTACCCATTAAATGTAGATCAACCCTTTGCTTTAGCACTTTAATGTGATTTTTAAGAGCCATATCAAAAAATATGATGTGGACAAAAATGAAGACAGGAAATATTTTGTTTAATGACCTGGCTGGCCATGCTGGGTATCTGAATTGAGCAGTGAGAATAATTATAGCAAAGACAAGTTAAAACCTAATCTTTAAAAGTATATTCAGATGGCTGGTTTTATAAAGCTTGTAATCATTTCAATTCTTAAAACTACTTATATTTCACTGAGGCAATTTTATGTATCCTATTGTTACAAGCTTTTCAACTGAACAATATTTTAATATTACTACTATAATTACTGGTCTTACCAATGTAATAATTAATATTGTATAGATACATAATTCACATACTAAAGATAGATGAGTCAAGAAATTTGCATCAACAATGAAGATGTTTTACTGTCCAAAATGTAGATATATAGTCAAGAAATGCATTGTCTCAAAAGTGACTTCATTATTCTCAATCAGAATCATGTAATTTGCATTTCATATTTGCTGATAGTGATATTTGTTAATAGTTATATATCTTTGTATCTTTCAAATTTTGGCCTATCAAGTAGATTTGGTGCTACACTCATTGCATTTGTGTTTTACAAGAGCATGAGAGATTGATCTTCTATTATTTCATTTGCATGCAATGTGATAAAATAAGTGTATTCACTGACATGCAAAGCAAATTATGCTCTCCTTTATGAGAAAACCATGCTCCAACACACAGTTGCTATTCAGATAAATCCACCCGTGGCTACATGTTATTAGGTACTAAATTACCTTTAAAATAATTCAGTAATGTAAAAAGTAGATGATTTTTATTAAAAGATTTTTAGAGCAAAAGAAGAAATATACACTTAGTACAAGAAACCATTTCTAACATGAATTCACTGATCTAGAAAATTACTTTAATGCACATATCAATATCTATGCCAGATGCTTCTATTTCAGCAATTAAAAAGTCTCTAAATCCCCTTCTTGTATGTATAATGAAAAAACACAAGCATTTCTCATAGGAAAATCATACTTATTTCTTCATAGTTGTTATCCAATAAAATAAAATTATAGATAACAAAATGGTGAAGATAGGGAGAATAAATCACATTTTATGCTTAACCCAGCCTTTCTGTGTTGAGAATAAAATATAATGATTGATAAATTCATCCTTGGCCTTTAATGGCAGAGGAGTCACAGACATATAAATTCAGAGTGAAAAATTATGATAGTCAATTCTTAAATAGAATGTGAAAAGACCTAGAGTAGAGGGGAGGAAGGGAGGATTCTATTTATGGTTCAAGTATACATGACTGAAATAAAAATCATTTTGATTTTAATAAAATATTTGAACTCTAGGCTTGTGATGTGGTTTCTCATAGAGAACACACAGTGTAGGGTGTACATTGAAAAAAATATTTCAATGTAAAACAATATAACATAAATATAAATAAACATTTTGTCATTTCCTAATATTCATTTTGCAGTTTATTACTTGAATTTATATTATTGATGATTAAAATATATACCATGAGGTTACTATTATTCTATGGTTATAATTTTTATGCATGAGAGAAATTTAGTGTTTTGATATGATGATATCACTTTTCTGATAAGATTTTTTTATTTCTTGTAACTTAAGTGTTAGAGTTTTATGCTAATTGTTTTAATTTCCCTATCAGGAAATTAAATAATTTTCACTATATAACCAAGGTTCACAAGAGGAAAGGGGAAAGGGAAATTGACTTTTGTCCAACTTCAATTTTACATGATTGGAGAACAGAGTGCCTATGACATGTCATAAAGTTCTTCTGAATAATATGAATTGATTGACTATAATTTTTAGTCACAATTTAATCCGTTCCTGTTTTTTATCTATTGTCAACCAAGTTTTATATTATCTACTCAAAATTTCTTTAAAATACCTCAAATTCAATGTTATAATTTTTAAAATTGTACATGAGTATGTATGTTTCCTTTCATCTATTTATGCAAATATATCATTTTCTATTCTAAGTATGAGTAGTTATTGCTTTTAGGAATGATTTAACTGTTTATAGCCTTTTCCTCTTTTTGCTACGCTAAATTATCCATCACTTAGTTTCCGTCTTCTTCCTCTTAAGGCTGATTCGGTTCCTTCTAAGGAATTTATTTACCTCTCTTCCTATCTGACTAGAAGCTTTCACATGTATTCTAACAATGCATTCTTCATGCATTTTATACATGTATAACTCACAAGGAGCTGTTGGATATCAGCAATGAACAACAACAACAACAAATGCTTTGTCAAATGCATATGCTGAGGTTTTCTTTCTTTCAGCACAAGAGGGCTAAGTTAGTTAACCTTGATTGTCAGCTTGATCAGCTTTGAGAAGATTATGGAAGATCTGTAGCATACCTCTAGGTGGGTTTCTGAAAATATCTGCAAATAAGTTTAGCTATAGAGGGAACTTATGCCATGGACTAGTTCAGCAACATCTTATAGGTTGGGTCCAAAGAAATAAAAGAGTAGGTGGGGAAGAGAAACAGTTAGAATTGTTTCCCTCTGCCTCCTTCATTCCATTTCTGATGCTGGCCTCTCTCTTTAGTCAGACCCTGCCAGTTTCTATGGACTGAAAGCTCTGACTCTGTGTTGCAGAATAAGTTTATCCTTCCTCTGGTCTTGATTGAGCAGTAACCCCACCTCTTTGCCCCAGGTCATCCAGAGACAGTGAAAATGTGTGGGAGGAAAGTTGGCCATGTTCCCCTGACTCTCCCCTTTGGCGTGCTCTAGGAGAGAGGTCCTTGAGTGACAGCTCAGCAGGATGTCCTTTGTATGCAGCAGTACCTGTACTTCACCTCTCTTCCCCTTAGCTGTGGAGCATACTTGGGCTTAATGCTTTCTCCCTCTGAATCTGGACTCTGCCTAGGCTGGTCTTTCCCAAGTTGCAGTAAATCTAGTAGACCTCTTTTGCCTGTCTCCAAATCTACCTTGGGGCCAGGTGTACCTGGGTCCAGCCCCCTAGAGATTTCACTTGGGTTTGGAGAGTTTTAAAGCACGTGTGTGTGTGTGTGTGTGTGTGTGTGTGTGTGTGTGTGTGTGTGTGTAGGGGTGATAGTCTAGTTTTCTATTCAAACTAAACTGGTAAATTTACCCACTCAGTATCCTTTACAGTGAATATATACTTCTTAAACTCATCTCAGTAATTTTCATTTGTTTGCTTTATTACCTTATAACAAGTTAAAAGTGCCTATAACACAACTTGATTATTTCCTAATGAAAAGCAAAAACAAAAACAAACTGGGGAACAGGGTAGTGTTGCACTATCATCTCAGGTACTACCTGTGTTCAAGAACCTGCACCTGGTGTGCTGAGCAGAGGCTCAAGGGCTGACTCAAGATCAGTGGCTCTCCTTGGTATCCACAATGAGCATGATGTCAAGGTTGCCTGGGCTAAGAAAGCCATGCTGAGAATGCTACTTAGAAGTATGTTGGTGGCAGTTTGTTCTTTTCAGGTTCCAGTCAGCTGACCCCACTCCTGCCGCTGTTATGGGTGGCTGGGTAGAAGCCATTGCCTGTCAAATGAGAACACTTGTTACTGAGGCTTTCTGTGGAGCAGAGTTCCAGCCAGGCCTCCTTCCACTAACATGTCCATGCCCACCTGGTTTAGGGCACATGGGTCCTCTTGTGGAAAGGAAAGCATTCTCTGGCTGAGATAAAGGAGCTGGGAGTCCAGGAGGTTTAGAGAAGGTGGCTGGGGAGGGACAGGTGACAGGAAAGGATCTGGTAAGAAAACATGTTGTAAAGGGGGGCCTTGAAGAGCTCGGACTCCTGAGAACGAAGGAGTACGTAGGGGACACTAAGCTCCTGTCACAGATGTGCCTGGAGAGGACACTGCCCCTGGCTTGGGTCCAGTGGCCCTTGAGAGGTAGTTGCCAAGGGCCTCAAGGTCTGTGCCTACTCAGGGAAACATCCTAGATTCTCCAGGAGCATGCTGCTGTGTCTACAGAGGCTGAGGACAGGAACATTGGGAAGAGTTTCTATGTGCATTAAGAGAAATGTAGGAGGAGCCAGTTAACTGTTTGCTTTAATACCAGTTCAGATACCCAGACACCCACAGGAAAGGGCATCTCCCTCTTGCACATGAGTGAGTGGATAAGAGCTGGGGAGAGATGGTTGCAGAATGCTAGCCAGCCCTTTTGACAGCAAAAGCAAGCAGATCTTGTGAACACATAGAACCTGAGTTTGTCGGTGAGTTTAATAAATTAAAACTGACGCGTGTCCTGCTTTAAAAACTGAATCCCAATGTGGGGATGATGGGGAAGGGAGGTGGCCAAGAGCACTTGCTTTTGTGCTGGGGGTGCAGGAGGGGTCTTGGTTGTAGAAGTTGGCAAGGTTGGATTATGCAGTTGATGCATACTTTTGTGTCAGTACTCAACATTGTGCTACAAATGTGACACTTAAACCTGAACTGCATGTATTGGGGGATTAAAAAACAAACTTTGAATCAATAAATTAAGTTTTTCACTTGCAAAAAAAAGAGTTTATCCTTCCTCAATTGGTTTATTTCAAGTATATTTTCGTAAGAAATTATTTCTAAATAATACAAAGACTTGGCAAATGGTTTTATTTAATCAATGTTAAATCTGATTATATATTATTTATTTTCACCTATAAAAATTATATTAAGTATGTTAATCAAGATGCTTGAACAATTTTTGTGGTCAAAATTTTTCTTGGCTATCTTTTTGGTCACAGAGAGACTAACCTTTTTCTGATTTAGTGACTGCTATTGGACAGTCAATGAAAGAACTATTGCAGTCCACATACATTCAATCATGTGTGTTATAATTTGACATTTAATTGGTAAAGCTGCCCTCAGAAATAATTGTGCTTTGCCTTAATTCTTTACAATATTTATCTGACCCCTTCTCATTGTTCTGTATTGGTTACATGCCTTACAGATAAGGTTTCTATCATATGTGCAACATAAATCAAACACTAGTTGTACATTAATAGGATCATTCATCAATGGGAAACTGAAGTTCTTTCTTTTCTATTATATTTACTTAGTATTTTTAGCTCTTTCATATACAAATGAAAAGAGTAAGTGCAACTCAAACGTTTGTACTGATATTGAGTAAGTCATATATTATAGTCCAATAGCATTTTATCAACATGCTATAAAAAGGGTGCTTTGTGATGATATTTTTATTTTTGTATGTCAATAAAGCTTATCTGAGGATCAGAGGGAAAAAACAGCCACTATATTAAACACAGAGGTCAGGCAGTAGTAACACACACCCTTAATCCTAGCATTCAGGAGGCAGAGATTCATTCTGCTCTCTGTGAGTTCAAGGCCACCTGGGAACAGAGACAGATGTGGTGGTACATGCCTTTAATTCCCAGCATTAGTTAACTATAGAGGTCTGGATGTCTGTGCAGACAGGAAGTGATAGAGCTGGGTGGAAAGGGGAAAGTGATGTAGCTGGGCGGGGAGAGGAGGGAAGAGGGCAGGGACAGAAAGGCATATAGGCGTGGGTGTATAGGAAGTAGCTCTCTCTGGAGACTGAGGAGTTGGTAAGGTGTGGCAAGAATCTTAAAGAATTCTTACTAATGAAGTCAAACCTGAGGCCAGTTATTGGGGTGATTGCTGGAAGATCAGAGAAGCAGAACAAGCCACAGCTATCTCACCTTGCTAGTTCCTCAGGTGATCCTGTTTCCTCAGGCTGGAAGCTTCTGAGTCCTCCTCCACATGAATCTCAGCTGAACTGTGTTGCTCCAAAGCCTGAACACTTAACCAACCAGATGCTTAACTAACTACATGCTTTACTCTAATTGCTCTGGTTTCTGGTCTTCATGCCTTATATATGTTTCTCTTTCTGCTGTCACTGCCTGGGATTAAAGGTTGGGTTTCTGGGATTAAAGGCGTGGGTCACCATGCTTAGCTGTTTCTAAAGTGGCCTTGAACTCAGAGATCGTCTAGCTCTGCCTCCCAAGTGCTAGGATTAAAGGCATGCACCACTATCACCCAACTTCTGCTATGGCTTACTCTTCCCATTTTCTAGCCACCATTTTTGGCTCTGTTCTAGTGGCTGTCTGTTCTCTGACCCCAGATATGTTTATTTCAGGGAACACACAATATTTCAGGGAACACAATACCCACCATAGTAAGATGAGGTAGGCTGTGGCTTGTTCTATTCCTCTGATCTCTCAGTTTTCACTCCAATATCTGGCTCTGAGTATTTTATTAATACAACCGTTTCGCAATTTTTCTTACAGTGCTTCTTCACTTTCCATACATTTTAAGATGGGAAAACATCAGGGCAAGGGATATACTGGTTCTTTAAGGGAATACATCCTCTCAGAAAACCAAGTAATGAAGATTATTTAATATAATAATAATGAAGATTATTTAATATAAATCTTCAAAAAATATATAAATCTTCAACACAATACTTTTTATTTTTATTTCCTTTTGTTAATGATGTCAACAAACATAAGGACATGGCACTGAGTTCAACTAGAGAGAACTGTACTATACGAGGCTGATACCAAGTTAGTGTATCCCATATACAGCACTTTTCCAAAGTGTGACACACTATGTGTTTTATTTTCACTCTTCTTCTCCATCCTACCAAAAGATCAAAGAAATCATTTGTGAGATTACTTCTAGACTAGACAGACGTCAACCGAGTCACTGGGAAGGTATAGCATTATCAGTTCTGAGATCCACAATAAAAATAAAATAAAATCTTTGCATCTTTTAGTTATACATTCCTCTTCTGATAAACTTTCTGAAGTTTTACTTACACTTAAGGTAGTTATTTGATGATTGCTCATTTACTTCTTAAAGTACTGCATTCTGCTTCCATCCTTCACAAATCCTTGGACCACAGTTTAGTTAGTTCACTGGGATAGATTTTATAACTTATGTAAGCTTAATTTTTCTGCAACATATACACAATGAAAAAAAAACTTCTTTTTTCCTTGTTTCTGTGTATATTGATTAATCTTTTCCCAATAATCCAATAATTGAGTTCCATTCACTACCTGCTGCTTTGATCCTGTACTCTTACGCTTATTCCCGTGACAAGTACCCTTCCCTGTAGTCTTCCAGCCTCTGAATATGACTTATTTTGGCTAATAGGACAATCGCAAATATAAAGTGAGAACAGATCTACTATGCAAACTGTTTAATCTTTGAGTCAAGTATTGAAAATTAAGCCCAGTAACTAGCTGTTACTCTAGCTGAAGGTCAGCCATCCCCAAAACACTCTAGCTGAAGGGCAGTCATCCCCACAACAAAGACTACTAACATCTGACCCCACTAACAACTGACCACTGATGTGCAAGGAAGAATAGACAACTGAATGCTGGAAAACGGAGAAACAAAAAGGTTGATTATATGCCATTATAGTTTGGACCATTTGCTAAGCAACACAATGTAGCAAACTACTATCCTGTTTTATTCCTATTTTAACTAGTGACAACAATATGCTTTCCATCATCTCTCTGGAATACCAGGACTGTTCTTGACAGTTTCCTGCTTAATCGATCCTTCATTGAATCCGTATCAGTCTTCTGTTTTAAACTTTATCTTGACTATGAAGTCGCTTTTCATTACTAAATATGAATTACATTTATTACACTAATAATTAGAAATGAAATGAATTGTTCATTCACCCGCTGTAATCTACTTTTAGTTTATCTTGTGTAGTATTTTTATTGTCTTCACACAAAGCCATGAGCTAGTTGAGGACCTCATAATAATTTATTTTATTTATTGTCTAACAAATTATAGTTTATCTGAAAGTCCCTCTTAGTCTCCTTTATGAAGGATAGTATACAAAAAGAAAGATCTATTTGTGGAGGATATTTTCTCATTATTTTATGGTCAAGAATAATGTCTATAACTGTTTTGCTGAAAAGTAAAGTCACCATCAACTTGATTTCTATTTAACCAAAGACTAAAGCTTGCTAAAAATACTCATGTGGAAATTAAATCTTTGCTGCATTTCTGTGTCATGGTCATGCTTGCTGGCTTTCTGGACAAGAATTTCTATTTCCACTCAAAAAACTCAGTCATGTCCATGTGGTCTCAAAAGGTTTACAATTAAGTTCCTGGCAATTAGAATATGTGGAAGCAAAACTATGAAAATTTTGGCATTCAAAATTCATACCAGTGAGTGTCTTTTCTCCACACCTTTCACAAATATTATGAGCATAACACATTTCCAACACTGCCAACATTTTTTAGTCACTTATGCTCCGCTCTTTTGCTCAAATGACATGCCCTCTCCAAAGTAATCATGGAAACAAATGAAAACCAGGCTCTGCCTATCAGGCACTTGCTGCAGCTTTTGGAGCTGATTGAGCACTGTTGATGTTGTCACAGGACACTGTTAACATTAACCTTATTAAAATGACTCCTAACAATGGTCATACTGCATATGCAAGCTTATGTATATTGTTGTTTCTATGCTTTTGAACTGAGTATGCCTTTGTCATAGTAGTTGTGCAACACATAATGTTAGAATAAATGAGGATTTAACAAACACAAAGTTCTTGAAGTTGGTTTCATTTTCTTCCTCACCTATTTGTTCCTTGTTAAGAGGAAATGTATCCAATGGTTCCATAATAAATTTCAGAGTGGAGGAACACATTCTATTTTGTTCAGATATTTTTTCTTCTCATAAGTTAGTTGTGGATTACAGGAGAAATTTCACTTGCAGGTAATACATAATTTTATCACACATGAGTTAGACATAAGTAATTACCACAAATCTTGTAAAAATCAGTGAACATTCCTTTGTACCAGTATAGATAAGGGCAAGAAAATGGAAGGAGATATAAGAAATATCCACATTCAAATAGTCATTTTTTTTAGAAAATATGTCTAAAATTCAATTGAATACAAATAACATTTAATAAAGGGTGATGACTGGATTTAATTATAAAACATTTCCTTGATTTTAAAAAAATGCCATTTCTAATTATGTTACATTAAGAAAAAGTGTATTAATTCTGATCAGTTACAAATTAATGGTTAGGCATTTTTTTTTTATTTTTATGAGGAAAAAGGTACCAGGAGTAATCAGTTTTCTTATTTTATATACTCAAAGTTTTTTGTTTGTTTGTATACATTTTGAAACAAATAGCATATTCAAAGCATGGCTTTATAAGGTTTCGATAAGTACTATTAGAAAAAGAACAGATTATAGGGATTTGGTTAAATGAAGGAGTAAGTGCACAAATATAAACCATTAAAGATGGCTTAATAGTCAATTCAAACCACCGATGACCACTACTTGTGGAAAAGAGCATTTCCTACTTTCTCATCCATCCTTCTGTTTTTAATTTGGCCTAAATCCAAATTTCTGCTGTGTCAACATTTGCCCCTGGGAGGAACTAATGGAAAAAAGGTCCATAAGGTTCCCATTGGCCCAGACAGTAGAAACATCTGCTGGATCCACAAGCAGTTTGCTAGCCTAAGTCTGCAGGGACATTTGATGCTTATCGACTCTGCCATATGAGTCAATATTTCCTATGCGCTGAGGCTATACAATCTAACTTTAAAAGTGAAAGGCTGAATATCATATGTCAAAAATTATTTGTTAAATTAGTATTCTGTATTTAAAGCTACTGTCATGACATTGCATATTTTGATTTTAATAATAGCAAAATCCCAATTCTAATAAATGATAGCTTATTGTCTAATTATATGATTTTTATTAGTGACTGACCTGTGAATTTGTAAATATGCTTTTGGAGATTACTCTTAAATGTCAATAGTTGTACATTGTTTACTTTTTCAGAAATATATGTACCACTTTTTCCATAAGGTAATTTTGTTAGACTACTTTGTATTACCTAGAAGATGATTTCAGCACTGAAATCTGATATTATAGCAACAAATATGAGCTTAACAAATTATTGTCATTACTGAGATTTAATTACTTAACTTTATTTATGGCTTGTATGTGTGTCTGTATGTGTGTGTGTGTGTGTGTGTGTGTGTGTGTGTGTGTGTGTGTGTGAAGCATGCAGGTATATGCATGTTTGCTTACTTATGCATTCACATGCACAGATATGAGGTTAGTGTTATGTGTCTTTTATCATATTCCATATTAATTTTTGAGACAGGGTTCTCTCAGTGGACCCTAGATTTTGCCTGTTTAGCTAGAATGGCTGGCAGTGAGATCCTTCCCCTCTCTGTGCTAGTCTTACTGGGCTGCAACACTATGACATAAAACTATGTCATGCTGGAGATCTGAACTCAAGGACCTGGGCTTGCGCATCAAGCATTTTACTCATTGGGCTATCTCCCCAGACAATTACTGATTTTTAACGCATAGAGTCTGATTGTTGCCTGTGAGACTCTCCTGACTACCAGGTTTCTTCCAGTGTCTGCAAGCTAGGAACTCTTTCAGATCCTTCTAAGTATTCCATTCAGTGACAGAAATTGGAAAACACATCTTTTTTAATAATTCATTCAAATTTTTTAAAATAACCAAAGGTATTTGAGAAAATATGTAATCTACTTTTTAAAAGTTATAAGCAAGAACAAATTACTAACAATAAAATGGATTTTCTATTAGAATTTATTTTAAAAACATTTTATTAGTTCTTTGAGAATTTCACACATTTTAATCATTTTCACCCACCCAGATCCTCCCATGTCTATGCTATTTCCCTCCTCACCCAACTACATGAATTTTATTTTAAATGCAAGTCCAACTTGTGATGTCTAGATATTCTTTTTTATCATTCCCAGCTATCTGCTTTTTTATTAGTGCAAAGCACATGACAAGTCTAATTATTTCCTGTTAATTTTTCTTTTGTTATTATGTTTTTCTGGGTTTTTTGTTTTGTTTTGTTTTGATTTGATTTTTTAAAGCAAACAATAACCAGGCTACAACCCAGAGAAGCTAGGTAACAAGTAGGACCCTGAGAGAGACTCATGGAATGTCTAGATAGTCTTAGATTATGTTCTTCCACTAGAGTGTGGCCCACTTACCAGGCCTATACTCCTACAGAAAACTGACTCTCTCCTTCCTAGCTGCTATCAGTTGCCAATAGCTCCTCTCCCATTACTGAGAGTTGATGCTCAACTCTCCATTCTATCATGGGATTGAGCCTCTCATGATCTTGTTCATCTCCTGTGCATGTTGTTACAATCATTATGTCTATGTCCAGTGTCATGAAGACATTGTTTCTTTGCAATTATCTATCACTGCTGGCTCCTAGGGTTTTTTTGCCCCTTTTCTGCAATGATGCCTGAACCCTGCAGGGGTGTATAGTATTTATGTTCCATTTAGTGTTGAGCATTCCTCAGTCTTCTATTCTCTATACCTTGGTCTGTTTTAGATATCTGTGTTAATTGACATCTATGACAAATAAAAGCTTCCTTGTGAAAATTGAGATATGTATAGATAGAGCAATATGTTGTTAAAAGTACATTTAACACTATGTCCATTTAGAAGATTACTAGTAGTAGGGATTCTTCTAGGAACTATGTGTCTAACCATAGGTTTCCGGCACAATAATGGTGTTGAATATTGGTTTCATCTTGTTGAACAGTTCTTAAACCAGTCAGAAAGTTGTTGATGACTCCTATGATGTTTGTGCCTTAATTGCACAAGTGGACATGTGTTGCCAGGTCAATAGCTATTATAGATTACAGGATTTGCAACTAGGTAAGACTGTTGATTGCTTTTCAACCCATGTCATTTGTGTAACACCCTCCAGAACTATCAAAGCTTCTCAGTCATGTGGCAGTTTCCAGGTATACTAGTTCTGTTTTTCCATGTGGTAGGACTCCACTATGTGGTATCATCATGTATTAGGTTTGATTGTTTGTTTGTTTGATTGATTGATTGATTTTTTTTGAGATAGGTTCTCTCTACAAATCACTTGCTACCTTAGAAATTGTTATGTAGACCAGGCTGGGCTTGAACTAACAGAGGTATGCAGCTATATCTGAAGCTTAACCTAAAGCATTGGTAATAGCCTATATTGTGTGTTTGGGGCAGGGGGTATTTTATTTGGCTATCCGACATCTCTCAAAGAAATAATCAATTTTTGGCATTGGGATTTTTATGTGTTATCATATGTTGTCTAGTAGGGACATCATCATCTGCTTCTAGGAGAACTGCATTTTAACTCTTTTATGTTTATATATCAGTAGAATTTCTTTGAGAGAAGGCTTCTATGTATGACAATTAGAAAAACCTAATATTAGGTACATGTCTTAATTTGAGCAATATGTGTTAGCTGTTGTCTTAGTTACTGTGCTATTGCTGTGAAGAGACATCACAGCTCAGGCAAGTCTTATAAAATTAAGCATTTAATTGGAGCCTTGCTTGGAGTTTTAGAAGTTTATTCCATAATTATGATGAGAAGTCATGGAGTTAGACATAGTGACAGGCATGGTGCTGGAGCAATAGTTGAGAGTTTTCCATCCTGATCTGTAGGGAGGGAGAGAGAGAGGGGAGGGAGGCAAGGGCTTTCAGAAGCTCAAAGCCCATTCTCAGTGCACACCTCCTCCACCAAGACCATACCCAGTCCTCCACCATGACTATACTTCCTAATCTTCCCAAATAGTGACACTCCCTGGCCACTAAGCATTCAAATATGTGAACCCACGGGGGGCCATCATAACATTATTAATATGACATTATGATTCAGAAAGAAAAAAATCTATTAGCTATGGATCAATACATCTGCCTATCATATGTCGTCCTATCATATATCACCCTAGCAGAAATATTTGTATCCAAACAGAAGCAGGCATATAACTTAACTTAGAAAAGTCCTTTGTTTTTCTGCAAATTATATATGGAATTCATGAACTTTCTCAAAACCTGTCTGTTTCTTCTCTGCTGTAGAAGAAAGGCAAGACAAATCAGAACAACATCGAGTGTGAATAATGGAACTTGTTTGTTGAGATTGAAAGAGGCAATGCCTCCTCCAGAAAGCTATGCAGAGGTGTGAAGTGTTTTTGTTTCTGTTTTGATACAAACTGTAGTGTTCACTGTGCTAAAACTTTAGCCTAATTCTCAGCTCCATACTTACAATACCCAGGGAATACACCAAGCTTATCAAATGCTAGACTCACCCAAATCCTAAGGAAGTTAATACACCATGGATTTCAATAAGCTGTCCAATATGTTGTGCTTCTCCGAAATGTTTTTAAATGTGTGCAGTTTCTCGTCACCTCAGAATAGACTAGTTTATCTCCCAGAAGTGTTGGATTACCTCAATCACTCTACATTAGTGAGTTGACAGCTCCACTAACTCCAGGAAATTTCCTATACCCCATCTCTTCAGCTTTTATGTTTTACTTATGACATCACACAGCCTGGTTTAACAAACCAGTTCTTGGTACAACTACTTTTAATCAGTTCTGACAATTTTTCTTTTTAATAATGATGTCAACAATGGCATTTGGGAACTTAATACGGTACCTTAAAACCACCCTGTTTTGTACTTATTTTCAATCCAGTATATAGCTATGAATTGTTTGATGACCTAATATTTTTAGCATTTCTGAGAGGAGAGTAAGTGCTAACATCAACTGTGACTCCTTTCCTTCCAGGCTTACAGTTTGCCAGCAGTACCCCTTAAACAAATGCCTTTTGCCTGGTTCCCATTTTATGATTATTCTCTAGAATTCAGTTTTTAAATACAGAATCCAAAGACGGCAAAATATCTTAATTTTTCACTGTTTCATTAATACCTCGTGAAAACTTTGCTGTGTTCTAATTATCTAACCAAATGAAGATACAATAATCAAGAAGAATGCAGATGTTGGTCTTCTTTCACTTTTTACTTCATCAAAAGTATAATTCTTCAACTGGTTTGTCTGCACAAATCTATACAAAGTAACAACTTCCATTTAAATATTTTCCCACAGCAGTTTGCACTTGCTGTAGTAGGGTAATGTTCCCCTAGATCTAATATGGCACTACAAAGGGCTAGTACATCAAAGCATGTAAACATGGACAAGATGGGTGAAATCAACATTAATGAAATCTTTGTGCATTCAGAAATGATCAAACAGTGAAAAACACATCCTATTAACCACTGTGTTACTGCACTTTTTTTTTTTCAAAAGGGAAATTGTTCCTCAGGGAATATTCTAAGTTGATTCATATGTTACTCCATATTGATCTCCATTTTAAATAATTAAAGAGATATCATCTGAACACAATGTTCATGTGTTTGGAATTATTTGCCCACAATTTCTGAGTCACAATTGTATTCCTGTCAGGGAATGAAAAGCAAAGTACGTGTAGAATTTTATAATCAATAATTTTATGCATAACTCAGGTTTACATATCATCAGTGGTTATGTTGAGGACGAAAATTCTATATCTAGAAAATATTAATTTTACATTATTCAAAAAATGAATTATATTTATCGAGCTTATAATATACAGAGAAAAATACCAAATATATTTTTTTTTAAGAAACACACTATTCATCTGAGTGGCTAATGTATTTAGCCACTAAGAAAATAGTTCTGAACAACAATGAAGAAAACTCTTTAAATATAAAATTAAAATAATTATTTTCCTTTCTCCCCAAACACTAATGCACCCTGAATAATAACTGACAGGATGGCTCAGTCAGTAAAGCTGCTAGCCTTATTTGTGGCTTTTGATTTTTTAACCAAGCCTAAGAAACTAAACAAATACCTGGAACCCACATGGTGGGAGGGAAGAATGGACTCCTGCAAGTTGTCTATCCTCCGGCCCCATACGTGTAGTGTGGTACATGAACACACCCCAAAATACATTGCAAATTAAGAAAAATGAGCAGTAAAATGAAAATTCACCCTTTTTAGTAGCAAAAAAAAAAAAAAAATGTAAAGATCCATGACGTTTAGAGTGGAAATAAGTGCTTTGCTATCAGAGAAATGAATTTGGGCATATGAGAGACAACAATGTTTAGTAAAAGTGTAAGACAATAAAAGATGACTGGACATTAAGTAGAAAGTTGTTCACAGTATAAACTAAAAACAACAACAACAACAAAAAAAACCTAGAGAATTTTTACTTTTATAAAAAGAAATTTAAATGCATTCTGGTATTTTTTAACCAAGTTCTTGATTGCTTAACTTTTACAATGATTCAAGTGCAAGATCAAAATCTTTTATTCAGAGTTAATAATTAAGTAGAAATCTTCTATTTTTTGAGAACATAGCTGAGTCATTTGCAACATAAAAGTAGGTTCATAGTTAAGTGGGAGATCATTACAACATGAAAAGGTCCATGTGATTTCTCTTGGCCAGCCTTTCTGTCTTACCTTATCCCACCCCCAGTTGCCTCTCAGGCATGAACCTCATTGTGTTTTGCTGCTGCTGCTGCTGCTGCTGCTGCTGCTGCTACTGCTGTTGTTGTTGTTATGTGTATATGTGTGTGTGCTCGGTTTCTGTTCAGTTCCTTCCACCACCAGCCAGACTTGGCTCTGATTTAGAAACCTTTACTTCAGGATTCTGGTGGAACACTCTTGGCTCTCTGCCATCCTCGTCCTAAAGCTATTTTGAAATGGCTGGCTTTTTCTTGGAAGCAGGTAGCAGCTGAAATGTTACCACTTCTCAACTGGGTATTTCTTTCAGCTTTTGTCTCTATTTTGCTGTCTCCCTTTCACCCTAATCTCTGAAGGATCATTTCCCATTGATTCATTCAAGTCATCCTCATGGAGACACACTGTCAGCATCAATCACAGACTTTTCAAAAAAATTCATGTCATTAAAATATGTCTCATTGGGAAAATCCATTAAAATATGAAACATTTTTAGAAAACATTGTGCTATATTTATAGCTTAGATGCCTGTTATAGATTGAAATTGTTGATTATAATACATTTGATATATGTTTATAAATCCATTATTATTATTTGTATACTTTACACAATTCATAGTTTATAGAAATATAATTCAAACAGAAATAAAAGGACTATTTTAAACAAAAATAGATATGTTCAATGCATACATGCAACTATTTTTACTTTCTACAGAGACTCATAGACAATATTCATATAGAGGGAATGTCAATATTCTCTCTTTTTTTTCTGAAATGTAACATGTGACAATCCAAAAAAATAATGATTCCTAAATATAGATGCTAACTTAAATCTGTACCTAGTGCTTAAAACCAGGATTTAATTAATTAGAATTGATAAATCATGTTTTCCATTTAAAACTAAGGAAAAACAGCAACATAACCAGATTGAAAGCTAGTATATTTGTATTTATAATTTATCTTTTTATCTTTATTTTATTTGTAAGTTGTATTTTTTTCTCCTTTTTTATTTATTATATTTGTGTTTTAATTTTACACATCAGCCATGGGTTCCCCTGTCCTCCCCACTCCTGTCCCCACAACCACCTTCCCCCCAGCCCCTCCCCCCCATTCCCATCTCCTCCAGGGCCAAGACTCCCCTGGGGATTCAATTCAACCTGGTGGATTCAGTACAGGCAGGTCCAGTCCCCTCCTTCCAGGCTGAGCAAAATGTCCCTGTGTAAGCCCAAGGTTCCAAACAGCCAGCTCATGCACTAAGGGCAGGTCTGGGTCCCACAGCCTGGATGCCTCCCAAACAGTTCAAGCTATTCAATTGTCTCACTTATCCAGAGGGCCTGATGCAGCTGGGGGCTCCACAGCCTTTGGTTCATCATTCATGTGCTTCCATTCGTTTGGCTGTCTGTCCCTGTGCTGATGACTAGACTGCTACACAACTCTAGGGAGGCTGCCTAGAAAACGGGACCCTAGGAAAGACACAGGGATCACCCAATGACAGAGAAATGGATGAGATCTACATGAACAACCTGGACGACAGTGGGAGTAATGAAGGGCAAGATTTGAGGGAAAGAAAGCTTAGGGGAGCAGGAGATCCCAGCTGGATCAAGAGCAGAAAGGGAGATCAAGGAATAACAGACCATGATAAATGAAGACCACATGAGAACAGGAATAGGCAGAGTGCTGGAGAGGTCCCCAGAAATCCACAATGATACATCCTCTGTAGACTGCTGGCAATGGTCGAGAGAAAGCCTGATCTGACCTAGTCTGGTGATCAGATGGCCAAACATCCTAACAGTCGTGCTGGAACTCTCATCCAATAACTGATGGAAGTGGATGCAGAGATCCTCAGCCAGGCCCCAGGTGGAGCTCCAGGTGTCCAATTGTCAAGAAAGTGGAGGGACTGTAAGAACATGCATTGTTGAGCCCAAGAGTGTATTTATTTTATCTGTATGTTAGTTGTTTATTATTAGTTAATATTTTAATAATATTTGAATTGTTTTCTTATACTTTTAAATTTTAATTTTCCTCCTAAAAGTATAACTAGCAATGCAAATTTTTTTGTGTTTGATATTTTAAATATGTTAAATTTAGTATTATTTATCATTTCTTAATATATGAACCTTCTCAGACTTATCTTAGTAACAAATACGTGTATACAGCCTTACTACTCCTTTAGATTCTGATTGAATTTCCCCCAGAGGAAATGTCATAATCATAATCGCACACCCGTTTTTTTTTTTTCCACCAGAAGATTATTTTGTGCCTACTGCTCGACCACTCACCCTGTTTTGAGAAGAGTCCCACCCTTCTAGAATGTTTTGTCCAGAATCACATGTCAATTTTGACTTGATTGAGCTCCACCATGAACCAGCCTCTCAAATGTGTGTTGGTTAGCATGTAAAGTTGCTAAGTTGGTTAGCATGTGAAGTGACTAAGTTGTAAGTCTTCCTCATTCAGCATGAAATAGTATTCTTGAAAGTAAATGTGAGAATTTATCAGCCTGGATTTTGCTTGAAGAATCAAATGCCCTCATTTGATTAGTTATAGTTTGTATAAGAAAGATAATTAAAAAATATTTAGAGAGTGAGTTAGACTGAGGAAAGTTGGCTTTATATAGATATAACTTAAAAAGACTAAATGTTTAAATAGTCAAATGATATTAAAATACAGGTTAACAAACTGCAGTCTATATGCAAAAAGATAAAACATTCACATAATAAGTTCCTTTGGGAACCATAGATACTCTAAAATTAAAATTTCTAAATTAAGAATATAAGGATTTAGTGATAATACTGAATAATATAAAATTAATGCAACAGGATAGAAAAAACATTTTATGTAGAAAGAACACTTTTGCTGTGAATATTATAATAAAGAAGGTTACAGTATACAATATATAGTTTACAGGATCGCCTAGTCAGAGTCACTGTATGGATAAATCGGAGACTTGTTTTTCCATAGGTACTATCTTTTGTGATGAATAACCTAAAAAACTCATCTTACATTCTGGAAAAGAGAAAGACACACAGAGTTTTTAGAGGAGAATTACGATTCTGTGGGTCAGGAGCTGCGGGTGCCACTGTAAATCTGAAAGAGCCTTTTGTCGTGGATCAGAAGCCAGCAAAGGATGAGGGCCAAGTTTTGGGTATGCAAGAGCTTCTGCTCCCTGAGTTGGTATCAGAGTGTAATGCTCACAATGGCCACCGTGAACACCAGGATCTGGTCTACAGGATTGTAACTCCCAGAAGCTGCCAATTTGGCACTGCTTTGCTTCAATATCAGGAAGAGAAAGTCCTTCCAACCTTTCCTGGCCTTGCAAGACCCAATGCCCGCCAGCTTTGTCTCTTCCCAGCATTGGTCTGGCAGTTGTAATGGAACACAGGTCTCAAATGTGCATCCTGTCTCTATGGAAACTGGCAGGCAGCACAGGTCTGATGGCCATGCTCCACAGTGGCTGGGCTGAAGGATGGCACAGAAGGTAGAGACCAGGTGTTATACTCTAAAAGGAAAGTTGAATCAAGAAAAAAAAAAAAAAAAGGAAATAGACTCAAAGAAAAATAAAATTAATTGGTATGGCCAAAATTCCTGAAATCTAGAATATAAAAAACAAAATAGAAAACAGAAAAGGAAATGACTAGTAATTGCTAAGTAAGTATGTGAAAGAAGAGAGAGCTATCCCAAAAGTAGAACCAATTTGCACTTAGTTATCAGTCTTAATTTATCCTCCAATTTCGCTCCTCACATGATGGAACATTCATTGTGGTTCCCTTGAGAATTGAAATCATGCATTAATGGCATTTGTGCTTTGCAATCCAATAGGCTTTAGCATGCAATACGTGTTTCAGTCCACACAACTACTGAGCCACAACTTTCACATTAGAAGGTTATTTGTTTGGAATGCCTTTGGTAATTTAGTGGAAGTAATAACATGCTGTGTGTGCACTTAGATTTATTTTTAGACTCTAATTTAGGCAACATGAAGGATCCTGAACTTTGTAAGATGTACTTCTTTACTTAAATACCCCGAACTAGTTGGTAGAAGAGATAATAGAGATAGACAAAAAGAGAGGGAAAAAAGGTTGAAGGAGTGAGGGAGGAAAGAAAGATGGACAGAGAGAGCTGAGACTAGAAATAGTCAGCATTGCACATCAGTTTGAAATGAGCAGTCCACTTCTTTCAATGTGTGTTTGGCTTTCATATTTCACAATAAGTAGAAGATTCCACATCGACTGGATACACTTGGCAATTGTGCTTTTTTCCATCAAATAAATAAGAACCTTAACACACACACACACAATGTATTTTGCATTTAAACAGTGTTCTTGAGTGAAAACAAAAATATTGTTTAAATAAACCAAAATATTATGTGTGCTTTTTGACTCAGGTGGCAGTACCTTTTGGGAATTAGATAACTTTACAGATAAAGTGAGCAGCTTTGACAACACAGAACCACACCCCAAAATGGAGGATTAAACAACATGCCATTGTGTAACTCAGGAGGTTTTGATACATTTCTGTTGGAAAGCTGTGTGTTCTGTTTTCTTGTAGTTTTCTTGTACTGTTATTTTTGTTTTTTGTTTTTGTTTTTGTTTTTTTTAAGTCTGGATCAATCTTTCAAAGAGTCTTCCTGATTTTCAGGAAAAGAAAGAATAATGAGAGATCCCAAGTTGCTGTTCATTACCCCACAAAATTTCATCATTTGTTCTTTGAAACGACTAACTTATTCCCTCTCAGCAGTGCAGACCTCCAGCCTCACTCTTCTCAGGGGACTATTGCTCTCAGAGATGTAGCAGTCGTGCATAGCTGCACTGGTGCACTTTTGTGGTCCATGCTGAATCTTTAGCTCAGAGAGAGATGGAGAAAACCATCATTTCCACTCATGCATTGAAGAGATAGCAAAGCTTGAAATTTATTGTTTGTAGAAGTGCAGCCATGTTTGAGGATCAGTGTTAAAATGTGTGTCTATCTGCCCACTTGGAATGCTACCCCAGCTTTTTCCTGCTTCTTTGTTCTCATGGTTCATCTCAGCCTATCAACAAAGTGCTAGTTGGCTTCTTCCTGGGCTGTGAGATGGTGTGCTAGATATTTTTGTGGTTTGACAGTGAAGGCAGGGGCAAAACTTACAAGTGAAGGAGAGCTGTTAAGTAACTTAATTCAGTGGGAGAAAAGCATCAGTTTACTTCTCTTTTAGTTTGAGGTTCCTTAATTGTACAACAGATTGAAACACTGGAGAAATGAAAGGCTAGAGATGCTATTTATTCTGCTATGGAAAGATTGGGACAACATTTAACATCCTGGTGTATAAATTATTCCTTTAAGTTTCTTTATTATCTATACATTAGCAATTTATAGCTGCATAAATGTGAAAGTTTATAACCACAGATGTTAGATTGACATAAACTGGATAATCTAGGAAATCTAGCACTTCCACCTCAGTAGACAAGGAGTGGAGGCGAAGTTGGAGCTTGTTTCAAAATTTTTTCACTGGATTGATGATGGGTCAGAGGAAGAAAAAATAAGTTAAAAACCTGTGCAGCTGTTGCAACCAGAGACATCAATGGTGACTTTCAGTGGTTCACTGAAATATTTAACAACTTTCTCTGTGGGGAAAATCATCAGCTTATAGTGTTTGCCAATTTCCATGGTAGAAATATTCCCTCTGTGGTCAATTTCAAGCAACCAACTTATGTCACTGAGTGCGGAGAGGCTAGAATTTCATCCCATGGAATCTCAGAAGCTGCACACATTATGCTTAAATTGAATTTCAAATGCACTTTCACTTGTTGAAAAGAAGTGTGAGGGTCAGCATGTGCCTTCACAATGCTTGGCTGTAAATGACACTCTCTTAAAAACCATAGTTTACAGAAGCACAGTAGTTATATTCACTTTGTTTCATAACCAGGCTATGATTAAGCAAATAGTGCCTAAAAGAGAAGAAAAGTGTTGAAACTCTTGATTCTGCCTTTCCTGGCTATAGGAGAGGGCACGGATTTTAATATTTCTATGCATAAGTCCCATGATTTTAAAGGTGGAGATGATGACAAGATGGACTCTGTAGACTAAACCATTAATACAACAAGCACATCTATTTAGTCTAGCTCCACATAACAGCAAACATAACCCATTAAATTCCCTGCATTTTCTATAGCTTTTGGCAGTATTTGATAGTTGAGGTGAGGTGACAAAGAAAAGGAATTAAAAGGGGTGTTTTTTACAAGAGAAAAGGAAAAGAATTTCATAATCAAAGTGACCCACCTATCTAACAAAGCTGAAGTATGGCTTTTTTCTTACTTAATAGCTAAGAAATGATATGCTCTTTTCTCACTTTCTAGTGTATACATTTTGTACAGTTTATTTCTTTCAGTTCCTGACCCACTTGGAGGCTGAAATGTATCTGTTCTCAGTCACTACTTCTATATCCTTACATATACTCCTAATACTGTTTCAAAAAGAACTAAAAAGGGTCTTGTGGTATTTTGCTAATATGTAGTTTGTGACATATTTCCTTTATTTTAGTGAAGCAGAAGTCTGTACATTTACACCTTGATTTGACCATTTAGCACAACTGAGTTACATTTGGGTCATTCTACTCTCACAAACTATACTTGAAATCCCAGCCAGTGTTCTAGGAAAGTATATTCACTTTGGATGATGGGCATCTCTTTGGGAACTTCCCTATAAAGTAGAGCATGCAAAGAAGGATTACCCTGTCATAGTTAAGATACCCTGTGACCAAACCTTTTTTACATTGTTTTTCTTTATTGAAAATAGATTATTTCTCATACAATATTTCCAATTTATAGTTTCCCCTCCTGCCCTCCTTGCACTCCCTCCCCACCTCATCTCCCCTCTGGATCGTCTCCCTTTCTGTCTCTCATTAGAAAAGAACAGAATTCTAAGATATAAAAACCAAACATGACACACTATATAATAAGATGAAATATCAATCATACCAAAGTTGGGCACAGCAACCCAACTGGAGGAAGAGTCTAAAGAGCAGGCACAAGAGTCAGAGACCGACTCATTCTCAAAGTCAAGAGTCCCATAGAAATACTAACCTAATAGTATAACATAGATGCAGAGGACCTGGTGTAGACCCATGTAGACCCCGTGCTTACTGTTTCCATCTATCTGAACTCATATGCACCTTGCTTAGTTGATTCAGAGGACCATGTTCTCCCAGTGTCCTCCATCCCACCTGGCTCTTACACTCTTTCTGCTTCCTATTCCATGGGAATCCCTGAGCTCTGAGAGGAGGGATTTGATGCAGATCTCTAATTTAGATTCTCTCTGAGTGCAACGTCTGGCTGTAGGTCTCTGCATCTGTTTTCATCTGCTGCTGGAGGAAGCCTGTCTGATGATGACTGGATAAGGCACTGACCTATGACTATACCAGAATATCATTAGTATTTTGTTGGGTTTTTTTTTTTTTTAATATCAGTCATGTTTACTTTTTTCCCTATGTCTCTTAGGATATCTTATCTCTATTTCTGGTTACTCAAGCAGTGTCAAGTATGGGTTCCTTCTCATGGAGGGGGTCTAATCAAATTTGACCAAATCAAGTCAGACATTTATTGGCTACTCCCACAGTTCTATGCCAAAATTGCCTTATCATATTATGCAGGCAGGAAAGATTGTAAGTCAAAGGTTTTGTGGGTGGTTGGTGTCCATGTTTCTGTATTGGTAGCCTGCAGAGTGCTTTCCCAAACCAAAAAAAAAAAAAAAAAAAAAATGCCTGATGGTGTTGCATGCTAGGATACTGGGATGTGTTGGGGGAAAAGAGGTTGGAGGAGTTCTTTGTGACCCCATGGAGATAGGTTTGGAGAGGAAAGGGAGACCACAGCAGGTTTTCTGTTATAGAACTTGGGTCCAGACTGGAGGGATTGGATCTCAAGGGCAGTAGGAGAGAGGTGTGGGTCTGCCTTCAGCCTACTTGTTGCTTTGGGAGGTTCAGGCCTTGGCTTAGCAAGGAATGCCTTTTGTGTTTGGAAGAAGGAATAGAGCCAATAGTTGAAGAAGGAAAGTTAGGATGGGACAGTCTGTGAGATCCACAGAAGATTTGGTCAGGGGAGACAGACAGCTGCAGCTTGTGTTCTGCTGAGCACTAGATACGAGATTTGGGGTTTGGGGTCTGTAGGAATAGAGAAGAGGAGAAAGTCTTCAAGCAGGGTACCTAGTGTTTGTTTGTTTCTTTCTTTCTTTCAGACATGGCCTGTGGTTACCAGCTCTAAATTGGTTTAGAATTGAGGAAGGGAACAGACACTTTTACAAATAATAATATGAATCCAGTCAAAAAAAGGAGTTAGTAAATTGTGAACAAATTTTGCCTGGACAACGTTTGCATCTAAGCTTGATGAACATATCCAAACCAGTACTCACTGAACCAGGTTTCTTCTTCCTTCCCATCAGTTTTTCTCAGGTATGAAGCCACCTTGCTGGCTCATTAACAAACTTCTTTTTCTGTATCCATCCCTCAAACGTGTATTAATGAAAGACAAGGACACAGTATGTCCCACATGATATGCAAATAATAAATGAACTGAAAAGATATTCCTAACTTGACATGATATTAAATTTTCCAATTGAGAAAACTCCTTCAGAAAGACATCTTGAGATTGAAAGGCAAAGTTGAGTCATGAGAAGTTAAAAGAGGAAAGTCCCAGGGACTCAGTGTTCTCTGCTGCTCAGAACCAGAAGCAAATGGCAATTCAGACCTCTGAGAAGAACTCTGACTACCTGCAATACAGACTTTTAAATTGATTTTAGAAACCACATATCCTAAGGGTATTTAGGATTAGTTGATTCTCCACATGAGTTTTCTCTCTATTGGGAAAACTAAATTATTTGACTTCAAGGACTTTACACTGCAAGAGTGAAGGGACTGAGATCATACCTCCTTAAAGTCAGAAATCATATAGGGAGATGTTTGAGGGAAATTGTCTTCACTCTGCCCTTGAAGGTCCTGATGCAGGTGTGCCAACATACATCAAAACCTAGTGTGAAGACAATCCTAAATTTTTTCTCTTCTTTTGTGTGTGATTCAGTAATTAAATATTGAAATCATGATTAAAATTAGTTTCTTGTACAGCACAGAAGGGCGAAGTGCAGTAAATAGTGAAATTTCTTATTTAATTTTACAATTTAAATTTCATCATAAAAATGATTATTGATGGTTTTGTCCTCTTGTTGTCGAATTCAAATTTCATCAGACATGACCCAGCTCTTATGACTCGACAGCCTCTCTGGAAAGAGAAGAAAAAGTGGTGGACTTTCAGGATAAACTTTAAATGGTTCATTGACTTAGTTTCACCATGGGGAAAAAAAGATCACTTAGCCTCCCAGTGTCAGTCTACCCATCTGTGAAATGAGAAGATAATATTTTCTTGTGGGGATGTCTTGAAAATTATTTTGCAAATGTAGTAGATAAAGTTGTCGTAAGCATCACTGCCTTTTCTCCCAAATTCTTTAAGGAGACCGACAGCATTATTTATGCACTTGTTGACAGTCAAAGTATCATCTGAGTGAGACATGTATATTTATCAGCAGTAGTGAGCTTTATGATATTGGAGAGTCACTCCTCCCTGGATTGCTCAATTTATGCATAACATTAACACAAGGGAATCTAAGAAAAACGCCTTAAAACCATACTGAGCTCCACATTTATGAGCTTATTATCTCAAACAAGTATTCCCACTCTGTGTTTGAGTTCATGTTTGCTTGGGTGTGTTTTAGTTTTGCCCTACCTCACTTTACAAGATTCATAGTCCTCTGAGCCCCTTGCTAGAGATCATCTCTGTGATGAAGGCAAGGCACACCCCATTATGATTCCTGCTGACTTGCAAGTAAACCATCAAAGACTATATTATCTGAAACCCTGGTGTCAATTTTAAAATTCATCTTAAAGATTAAAGGAAAGTGTCCCGGGGAGTTGTCATGGTGACTTGAAGGGGCTGGCATTGAGAAGAGAAAGCCCCTGATAAGAGATTTTAATACTCAGAAGTCTTAATTATGTAATGTGGTCATGAACCTTTGTGCTTGTGTCATTTAAGGCTGGAAAGAAATGTTTCCCTTCAGGCCCTTCTGTGTCTTCTGGTGCCAATCAACAGGCTTCTTGGTAATAAAGTTCTTTATGCCAGTGGCTCCCATACAACCTCAAGTGGTGCTTGGAGTAATGACAGAGTCATTACAAACTAAAAAAGTAAAGGGAACTATATTTCATGGGTATGATTAAGCCATCCTAATGACCTTGAGTATGTAAATGATTTTTTACTTAATGAACTAACCTGCTCACATAATAGTATTTTAACCTGGTTCTAGTAAGTCATTTTTACCTCTGTGGATGTTTGTTATCAGACTTGGCAGATTTTTATCTCTGGATCATCATGCAGAAATGAAATGTATATATTACATTTGTGCATGGGGTAACCTTGTATAAATTATTAGATGTGTACTTTTAAGTAAATTGATTACAGAGATGGCATTAATAGTGGATACTATACATGTAAAAATAGAAAACTTGGTTGTATACTGACACTATCCAAATCGATGATTCATTTAAGAATTTAATAAGATGTATTCTTCTGGTTATGAAGATAACTATTATAAAAACATGAGCAAGGCAGTTATAAATATCTGCTTGGGTAACCACCAAATATGCATATAACATATGTGTGTGGTGTGTATAGTTGTTGATGTTGTTGGAAAATATCTTGCTATTGTTATTCAGGCTGGCCTCAAACTCCTGGAATGCAGGGGCTCCTTCAACTTCCTGAATAGTGATGACTGCAGGTGCATGCCATGACACCAGGCTTTCAAAATATTTCAGTGAATATTCTATAGGATGAATATTCTTTATAAAATAATAGTCAGATTGTTTTGCCAATATTTTGTATTTCGGAAAACAGCTCTATAAGGATTCCCAGTAAAGTGGGATTCATTTTTCATTTCCTTTATCATAAATTCGCTCTAAAGTTATAGTTTTTATGTATTATGTGCTTTGTTCTACATTATAAAAAGCTACCAGGGAAGTGTTTTGTGTGTTTTCTATCCTCCTGCAGAGAGCTTAATTCATGCAACATCATTCCCTGCCTTACCTTCAGTGAAGACTCCATCTAACCCCTCAAAATCAATTCTAGGCCAAGAGAAATTAAAGATTATTGTGTTACTATTGCAGTATGTTTTCACATGTGCCTAGGAGAGATACATTTTCCAAAATATAGAAGGAAATACAAAGGAGCTTTAAAGGTACACCGGTAGGGTTGTCTTGCTGATTTTAAATGGCTTTTCTACCTTTTGTAATACATAATTTTGTTAGTTTAAATTTTATTTTGAGTAAAACCTGATATCCAATGTAGATCTTGGGAAGTTAATCATTTTATAACTTTCATTTAATCAACATTCTCTTCAATCTCCTTTTAGGCAGCCAAGGGCAGTTCCCACTAACTCAGAATGTAACGGTTGTTGAAGGCGGAACTGCAATTTTGACCTGCAGAGTTGATCAAAATGATAACACCTCCCTCCAGTGGTCAAATCCGGCTCAACAGACGCTGTACTTCGACGACAAGAAAGGTGAATACATTTTCTCAGAAATGTTTTAAACATGTCCTGAAATACCCTAATTATCATGAATTTATTTTCCTAAGATGATTCAAATTATTCCTTTTGATTACTAAACTGCTGCTGCTTGTACTTAAACATGATAAATATTAAATACTTTAGTCTGCAAGTCATAAACACCAAAGATAACCTGTGTCAACTTTCTAATAAAATAAACAGCTTCAATTCTACTGGAAAACGCTTTTCCCGCCAGCTCCTCGTACTCATCTTACCACTACACCCTTTCATTTAGGATCTCTTGTTTGTTGAGTGACTTTTTTTCATACTGGGTAACTACTGTTGGTTTTATGACCCTAATTTTACATGTTTAAAGGATGCTTTCATTTAAGGAAGTTTTATTATATAAACTTTTTTCACATCAATTGAAACAGCAAAAAATTACAGAAATGACTTATTTATTAAGGATAAATATAAGTGGGTTTAAAAATTTGAAATCCATTGGGAAGCTGTATTTATGTGTGCCTACAAGAAAGGTAGATTTGTACTCCATTAATTAACTAAGGCTTCTAATTAGATAAAGCATAGATTATGGGTTAAATGTTTTAGTGGTGAAGAAATGCACACTCTACAACTCAAGCAAACATCTAATAATAAATGTCTAATTATTAATGCTTCATCCACTATTGTAACAGTAAATGAAATAGTGAGTTCTAATATTCTTGTGAAATGTTTTAGATAACAATAAGACAACCCAAAATCAGCTTAATTTTTAACTATTAAAGTTTTGACCAAACAAACTATAATAAAGATGCCTAGCCCATTTCAAATATATATTTCCTGTTTTTTATATATTGGTGGCCTTTTTTCCTCTTTGATGTCATCAATTGTAAATTAATTCTTCAGGTTTTGAAATATATAATGAAGCTCTGGTTAAATCTGTAGGTAAAGAAGCTCAAACACATTGAAGGTCTCTTTAGACAACATTGCTTAGATACCTGACAGATGAGAGTCTCTGACCTCATACACAGGTAGTAGGGTAGGTGACAAAGAAAAGAACAGAACATGGTAGAAAGGACATGTGCTTGGATAACCATGGATATGGACCAGAGATTATGTTGGTTGGTATTCTTTGAAAAGAGGCTGGAAATATCACTCAGAATATGCCCTACTCTTCAAAAGAGCCCAATCTGAGAGTCTCCAGAGAAAGAGAAATAATAGGTTAGACAAATGGATATTTTGAATTTTGTTTTGACAAAATAGCTCATTCAGTTGTGGAGGAAGACAGACTTAAAATATTTATGGACTGGATAGGGAGCTACAGACCCAAGGGATGGTTCCCCTCATGGTCCATGGCTAAAAGTAGAACTCTCCTCAATGGGGATCTGTCCTCAGAATTTCTCTCATGGCCTTCAACAGACTGAGTGAGGCCCACTCACAACAGTATTCTACTTTAATATAAACTCTAAAAATTGCAATATTGGCTTTTAGATAATAACTTTATAGCAGCACATAAACTGGTGTTTCACCAAATATTTGAGGACAATAATTTCCTCTTACCTATGAGGCATGCATTCCAGGACAACCAATGAATGGGCCTACCTGTGAATAGTGATGAATTCTGCATACACTATTCCCTTGATAATCACAGTTTTGCTTTCTGAGGTTTGGTTTATAGGAACTCTTTATACAGTATATTGCTATACAATCATACTTTACATTTCATTTGTGTACATATTAGAGCAAAGGCAAAATATATTAATTTAGCAGTAGTTCCTTATTCTGTTCTTGCATTGAAGCAAACAATATGGCCTAGTAGTATTTTTTCTATACTTATATTATGTAATGTATGTTTATGTTTGCCTCAGTGTCTGTGTGTGTGTGCACATGCACGCACATATGCACACATGCATTCATGTTCAAACATCTTTGAATTCCACAGGACAGCATCAAGTGCCTTGTTCATGAGCCCTATCATCTTATTTTGAGACAGCTTTTCAGTGGCTTAGAATACACAGAACAGATTAGTCTGGCTGGCTAGTGAGCAGGCAGCATATACTTGTCACTGCCTATAGCACCAGGATTAGAAGAAGGGCACCACCACATCAGGTTTTTTAGATGCCTTCTAGGGATCAAACCATGCCAGCAAGGGAAGGAAGTACTTTCTCAACTTAGCGAACTCCCAGACAGTAGTTCTTTGAATGTATAAAATACTACCCAAGAGAAATTTGTCAGAATCAACAACTGTGGATAATATAACATTCGATCACTCTATTATTGCTATTTCATCATGTTGTATAGTAACATGCTCTACTTTTAAATGGATCCTATACTTCTTCAGGAAATCTTTGAGAGTATTCTTACAGCTGACATCTACTATTGAGAGGTCACTTCCTCAGGCACAAAGACAAAAATCTATATTAACTGCCCTTGCCTCCCTTTATGTGGTTCTATAAGTTATCCTTTACAGAGCATCTAAAACTGGAATTGATTCTTAGTATTTCAAGCTAATGCATTTTTTCCTGTCGTAAATAGAGCAACTTGTAATACAATAGCTGCCATGTGTGGCAAGTAGGCAACTCTTATTCTACAGGTTAATTATGCAGAGGACAGCTCAGAGTGCATTTGTAATATCTACCTATATATTCCTGCATCTTTGAAATGTTCTAAAATACCTAATGCATCTTCTTATGTCAGTTATTGAAGCATTCACTTGTTTCATTGTTCCTTTTCCTGATCTGAGCTTGCAGTTACATTGCAACAACCCAACCCTCTACTTCCTCCTCCTGCATCACACCTCTCTCATTGTAAAATAGGTTTCTGGCTACTCTATCAATTAACTTATCAACTGTGATACTACAATAGAAAGAAGTCAATGGAGACACGATTTTATGAATACCAGTCAAACATGGTTATTCCCTCACCTGGCAATGATTCAGTTCTTATATGATATCTTAACTGAATGGTAATCAAATCAAAGTTGAAAGTGATGGAATTTTTTAAGGTTTTGTGTTTCAGTTTTCCTCACCCTCTTTGTTCTGCATTTGTCTGTCTGATCTTCTCATTCCTGAGACTTATCTTAAAACAAATATGCAAATTTGTGTCAAAGCTCAGTGAAGAAGCCAACATGCTTTAGGCACCCATACAACCACACACGCTTCTTTTCTGTGCCCTTTATTATCCAGCCCCTTTAAGTTGACTGCTGCTGTTAAAGGCTCTAGTACATTCCTGTTTTAAATGTCCTATCTTAATACTGCTCTTATTTCTGTATCAGATTGTATTGCCAGTGGTTCATCTACAACAAAAATCATCTAGCATGTATTTCAAGCTTAACTGTTTAAATTCATCATAGAGTATCCAAGTGCTTTAATGCTGCAATTGATTGTGAAAACCAACTGGGACCCTTTGGGCTAAACAAATCTGTATTCACAAGAGTTCTGCATCTATAAACTGGAATTTCTGTGCTGTGACAGGTTACAGAAAACACTAAAAAGAAAGAAGAAGCAAGGAAAGGGTAGAGTTGGAAAGAAAATGGAAGACAGTGAGGGGGGAGGGAAGGGATGCAATGGAAGGAAATGGAAGAGTGGGGAAGGGAAGAGAGCAATACAGAGGGTCAGTAGGAAGAAGGAGGGATTAATTATTCAACAAAATAGACCAAGCATTACTGCCACTATGATGTCTGAGGGCATTCTGAATACTCAGTCAAGCTACTTGGAATGGTAAATTCTTAAGTGTCCTCAGCTGGGATGAATGAAGAACTCAGGTTGGTGGCCAAGTCTCCTCAGAATTTTGGAAGACTTGCTTATGTGGAATATGGGCTCTGATAAAGCATGTCTGATATTGGGCAGGTGACAGCCAGCTAAAAGTATTAAGCTGGAATCTGTCAAATGTGAGGATCCAGGAACATCTTTATGGGGGCATTGGTTAACATGAAACTCACTTGGCCACACTTCTCATCAAATTAAATGAAAATTATGATCTTTCCTACATTTTAGAATGTTTATTGTGATAAGTAATTTCCACAGCTATTAATGGAAACAAGATATCCAAAAGCTAAGGAAAGTTGTTCCTGAACCTACAGCTAAGGAGAGCAGTGAAGGGATTTGAATCTTGACATTTGGCCTTGGTGCTAACAAGGATGTCCTAGACTCAGGGACCTAGAGAGAAAAAACAGGTCTCTTTCCCCATCTATTTCTGATTGTTTGAAGCAAAGTCTTATATATCCTGGGTTGATCTGCAATGCCTGGTCATCCTTTCTCCATATTCCTGGTACTGAGGTTGCAAATAGACAATATTTTGTCCCATACTCTGTCACTGATTTTATTTTTGGCACCTACTTCTCCCTTAAACACCAGACATTCCTTTCACACTATTGAAAATACACATAGAGAAAGGCACAGGGAGACACTGCAACAGTGTTCCTACAGAGAACAATTACATGATAAGGGAAATGTCATATGCATGGGATGAAAAATTCAGTAGCCACATAACCATATCTGTACTTAGATTCTTTTAAAATAAGTAGATACTTAAAAATTCCACTGCTTAACCACACTAGTCACACACCAAATGCTCTACAGCTGATAGATAGTTATTTTTTGGAAACATGGTTCTGAAAGATTTGTTCTTTACCTGACATGATAGTCTAGTTGGATTATAGACACAGGTAGTAGAATATAAAACTGACAAGGAAGAATCATGTGTCTGTCACAATATAGACCTTAAATGTTAAACAACAACAACAAAAAAAATATGAGTCAGATATGATTTTTGACCCTGCTACTGAAACCAGTGAAGACTAATAGAAGGTGATGATTGACACCTCTGCAAAGGTGATTGGTGGATTGATCAGATTGGAAGTGCATTTTTGATCGGTTCCTACCTGCTTTGTGCATACCTGAAGACAAGAAGTCATTAACCTTTGAAGTAGAAATTCTATTACAATCCAAGCCCGTTATGAAGAGTTTGTGGAGAAGTCATTGTTCTTTCATACTTAAGAACTTAAGAAACAAGAAATAAAAAATAAAACCAAGAACCATGAAGTGTAGGGAAAGCTTTGGCACCTGTTTCTCAGGCAGTATTCACTTGTGAGGACCAACTTCTTTCAATTACACAGACCTCATCTCCACTGTTCTAAATGGTTGGCAAGCAGATGGGATTGCTTTTGTATATAAAGACAGAGAAAAACAGGTAGCAGAGACCATTTTAACTCCATAGGACTGTTCTTTGATATTTGACAATAGAAATAAAAACAATCAATTAGATCATAGTATCCATTTCTCTGCAGGTGAAAAAAAAATGAAATAGCAAAAGCTGATCACTTAATTCTCAGAAAAGAACACTTCAATCCCTTCCATTGACAAATACTTTAGCAAACATCTCTAGGAGTGTAGTGTGCACATTCTGCAGCTGCAATTCTGTATGCTTAGACTTGTCTTCATGTAAAAATGTAAAATATGTTACTCTGGTATTTTACTTTACCATTCTTGTGATGAAGAGATGTCTTTGCTTTCTCTGCAAGCGTAAAGACTGGCGTCCAGATCCCTACCAATCTTATAAAATGCCAAATGGGTGTGGGGGATTCTCTAACCCCAGCATTTGGGTGTGGGCATACACAGGGGATCTCTGAACAAAGCTGCCAAGTCATCAATCTCAGGATTCTACAGGAGACTCTGACTCAGTAAATAAAATGCAGTGATGTAGGAAGATACTAAAAGCCCCCTCTTTCCTTCACATTCATGCATAGACAAGTAGGCCTCACATATTGGTAAGCATGTGTACACCTGGGCATGTGCATTTGATATGTACACACTTGCAAAAACATGGCCCAATATTTTCACCAGCTTCCTAAAGGAGTGAAAATATAAATCTCTCCCAAAGAAAAGCCCCAGTCCACTTGTGTCAATTTAACCAATTATTTTGCTGATGATTTTGCATTAATATTGAGAACAATGGAAAAGGAAAAACATGAATGAAGTTTCCCAAAACAAGAATGATAAAGAGAAGGAGAAGGTGAATTTTCAATGAAGGAAAACTTCTCAGGGCTCCATACCAATCAATGACACTTCCCAGTGTCTATCTGTGCACCTGATATCAATCAAGTTGACAAGCTTGAAGATATTAAAGATGAGTGGAGCAAAGCAGCTATCAAGCTAGACAGTTTTACATTTCCTTTTGCTTTCTTCAAAATTACCAGGTATTCTCCTTGTTCCCAGTAATATACAATTAATATTATTGTCTTATATTTGCATAATACTTTACAGAATTGTTAAATAGCCTTCAATATGTTTAACATTTCTTACCTCAACCATAGATTCACAAGGCCTTCCCATGCTTTCCATAAAAAGACCCTTGAAGATTTGAAGACTGTGAATACTAACCTTATGTAGGTTACTTTGTGCAATGATAAACCTTTAATGTCTCTTGTCTAGTATATATAATATATTCTTTGAAATGACTTCTTTTTGTTGCCTTCATTTAGTCTTTATCATTTTATTTTTCTGGTGGAAACAGCAACTTATTCTAGAGCACTGCTTTGAAGATACCTTCTTTGTAATTGATCTCTTCCTTGCACCTCCCACCTCAACCCTACCACACCACAATATCTTCACACTAATCAGAAAGACTTGTAGCAAATACACACATATTAACCAAAAGGAATCAGGTCTCCATTTGGAAACTTGTAGCAGGAATCTTAAATGGTCTTATTAATAAAAACAAACCTGGACCAGGTATTGGGGTGAATGCTGGAAAATCAGAGACACAGAAAAAGCCACAGCTACCTCACCTTGCAAGTTCCTCAGCTGATGCTGTTTCCTCAGGCTGGAAGCCTCTATGTCCTCATCCGAATGGCTCTCAGCTGAAGCCTAAAAGCTTAACCAGCTAAATGCTTCTAGTTTCTGGTCCTCATGGCTTATATACCTTTCTGCTTTCTGCCATCACTCCCTGGGATTAAAGGCATGAATCACCATGCTTGGCTGTATCCTTGAACAGATGGATTTCTGCCTCTGGAATGCTAGGATTAAAGGCGTGTGCTACCACTGCCTATCCTCTATGTTTAATATTGTGGCTGTTCTGTCTCTGACCCCAGATAAGTTTATTAGGGTGCACAATATTTCAGGGAACACAATACCACCACAGAAACTAATGCTACAATTGAGTTAAATATAATGTGCACACATACACACACACACACACACACACACACACACACACACACACACTCAGGATCATCACCTAAGAGGAAGATACACCAAGGTTTCTAACAACAGTAGGAAATGATCCTACTTTGGGCCTAAAGAAGAAGCAAAGGAACCTACTGCTGGCTAGGAACTAAAGCCAAGTGAAAGAGTGCCCTGTGTGGAAATATGCAAGTTGGATTTACTTCTTTTCAGACTCTGTTCTCCAGTGAGTGTCTTTTCTGGGATGAACACAAATGGAAGGTTCCTGAATATATTAATCCCTCAAGATAAAGAGCAGGAAGGAGGATAAACAGAAAGTAACATGCCCAATGTATAATGCATATAAATTCGGTAAGACATTGGAGCACCCCGTGCTCATAACTGCCTTCAATGGCACTGTTTCTTTAGAGCAAGCAACAAGTTGCTGTAAAAAAAAAATACATTCTGAAAATTAATTTGATGAAATGCCATTCTTCAAAAAAGTGATGTAGATGTTAAGCTTCACTTTCTGTTTGAGATGAAGCCATTTGCATTAAACATATGGGAAATGTTCTGTTGTACCATATGTAATTATTTCCTCTACTTGTTTATGACTATATGACTTGAGTCCAGCACTTTCAGAAAATGTTTCAACATAATCTTGTGAAGGCTAAGCTATAACAATACCAACACTGGAAATTTGATATTACATGCATATAGCTGAATGCTTCCATTTGGGGACATTATAGAATGCCTCATACTTTCCCATATTTAACATTCATAGCTGCTAGTTTTCATTTATATTGAAGATTTATATAATGTCTTTCAAAATGTTTTATTTGAAAATAAATATTCTGTGTAAACAAACCAAATACTGGAGTCTTGATGTCGATTTAATGAGAATGGCCATATATGTCCATTTGAATGCTTGATCCCTAGTTGGTGGAACATTTTTTGGGGGAAGGATTGGAGATGTCACCTTGTTGGAGGGTGTATAACTTTAAATGTGTGTGTGTGTGTGTGTGTGTGTGTGAGCCCTTAAGTGCCAAGTTGTTATATATCATTTATATAGGAATAGTGAAGTGGACAGCAGATGTAAAAATTATTTAATGTCTAGATAGGTAACTATAATTCTATTGATTGTAAAATAAACTTCCTTATAGGAGATATATGCTCATGAAGTGCCTCATAAAAATGTCCTTCCCAAGTCTAGGAAAGTAATCTTGAAATATACAAAATTAAACATTGAATTTTGATTGGAATGACTTATTTGCCATTGTGATAATATACAATAATATAAGCTAATAATATACAATACTTCAAATATAAAGAGGAAGAATTACTGCAGAGTAACCTGTTTACATAGTGGCCTACTAGTGTTTTATTTGTGTACAGCAGCCTATTGGCCAAATTCATTATACAGTAGGAACTTAAAAAATCTAATGTTTTGAGAAAGGTTTCACAATAACAGCACTTATCTAATTCTCTGTATATAAATGGAATCTTAACACTACTAGAAATACTAACAAATTATGAATAAATTTTATTCTGTTCAAATTTGTATGGTTTATACTTTTATAGGTTTTTTTTTTTTAGATAAAACATATGAAGGTTTTAACTGTTAGTTTGTAGTGGTTTTACTAAGTTGATTTTCTTAATGACCAAAGTTTAAGGAGAATTATGTAATAGATAATAAGAATGAATATATAAGATACAATTGGGATTTATCCAGCTATGATTCACTTATATTATGGATATGTTTCCAATTTTATAAATTTGTGTAGATTAAAATTTAACTGTACAATTACAATAAAGACAATTTTCTGAAATTTTCATTTCTATTTTCAAAATTGCAAGAGTAAATATGAATTTACCAGGTTGATGCCATATGCTCTACTCTATGTTATGCTTTAAGCAGAAGTATGTGGTCATTGACCCAAACAATAGATACAGTTTACACACTCTGTTATTCAATTGATGTCCCATTAGCTAGTTCTGTTTCTAAAGTGTACACAAGATAACCTTTTCTTGATACAGTAGATTCTTTATGAAGACAACACAAAGTGCACAATAAGTAAGAAGCATGTATTTAAAATATTATTGCTTAAATAATCCTCTAAATTACTAAAGCTCTTTGGAAACTCAATGAGTTTCATGTTATGAACTGAATAAATGTTGGCTTGAGAAAACAAAATAAATGCAAATAAAAGAAATACAGGACACACAGCTTCTGGTTATTGTTAAATAAATTTGTAAATGTATGAAGCTGTAACTTTGCTTTGGTTAAACATTTGTGAATATGATGATCTGCTTTTCAATTTATTCAACTCATCTTTATTTAGAGATTTTTTTAAATTCATAAATACTGAGTATTTTCTCTTCCACTGCTTCTACACAAATATTTTCTAATATTTATACAAAACAACAATTTAGAATTTCTCTGAATAAATATTTTAAAGTATTTTAATTTTCATCTTGAGGATTATAGATTAGTAAATATTAGTACTTGCTTTTTGAAATTTATTTCTGTATTCCCAGCAGTTGCTGTAGCGTGATCCTTGGATAAAGAATAAAATATTTTTAGAGGTTTTAGAGTAAATTGTAGGATGCAAAACTATGTTAATTTCAAATGTTTGGTTTGTGAGAACTAAGTCTCCTGATGTCATACCTATTTTTATTGTTGAGTGCTGGGTGAACTGAAGCAGAACTTAGCCATTAGCAGGTGGTACTGATTGTTTGAGTCTCCTTGTTCCTTATTTGCCAGTTTCAGAATGCTCAATGTTGGTTTACAAAGAATGTTATCATAAAGCATTGAACTGTTGAAGCCCCTGCGACAGTGTCTTATTATTATTATTATTCGTGAAAAAACACAGAGTAAGATGCAATAGACTTTTTGTTGTTGTTCTCAGCTTTCTGCTTGGCATTGTTTTGTTTGGTTGTTTCACTCTTGGATTTTTATTTGCTTTGTGTATTTTGTTATTTTTGGATTTTGTTTTGAGACATGGTCACACATAATCTAGCATGGACTCAAGATTGCTAAATATCCAAAATTGCCTTGAACTCCCGTTCCATCCACTTCAATTTCAGGCGTTATCACTCTGAAACACTACACTTTCTAAATGGACTAATGGTGTGACTGTCTGTGAGCCAAGAAGGGGAGAATTCTGAAATGGATTCTGTCCAATCGTGTTGGCAGGAAAGTTCAGCTACTCTGTCCACATCAGAGTGATCAAGAAGAAGTAGAAAAGGCAGTGAATGATCCAAGATGGGGGTTTGCAGATGGGACTTTGACAACCATTGAAGAATTGTGGCTTCTTTTAAGATGCAAAACTGTTGGAGGGTGTAATATAAGAAGTGAGGCAATTCTTTCAACATTGCCATAGTACAGTTCTGACTGCCACAGAGAGAATAAGCTTTGAAGAAATAAGAAAGATCAGAGACAAGAAGTCTCTCTTTTCTCTCTCTCTCTCTCTCTCTCTCTCTCTCTCTCTCTCTCTCTCTCTCTCCACACACACACACACACACACACACACACACACACACACACACACATACACACACACCAATACTGGTAATAGACAAAGTTGATTCAGATACAATAAGGAAGCTGATGAGAACTGATTGAATTCCTTGTTTTTGTGAAGGCAGATTGAATCTACATCAAACTAGAGCAGATTTCACTATCTAATGTAAAAAATGAGATGTTAAGGAGTGGAGGAGGGGACCCATATGAATTTATAGCTTTTGGCTTACATACCTGAAAAAATAGATCCTATAAGGCAATGTGTGCTTAAGAGAAGATGGCAATTATGACTGCTGGACACAAAGTTTGATTTTAGTTTTGTTACATCTAAAGGTATTAAATATACAAGGAGAGTTATATAATAAAAACTGATTATAAAAATCTAGAGAGTGATATATTTAGGGATCTTAAGCATAAACAAGTAAGATCTGGGTTAATGGCATTGGAAAATGTCCTAGGTAGTTCATATTGTCAACATCACATTATCAAGAGTCACTGAGGAAAAGGAAGAGTTTTTGCCTGAAGTATTTCTCCAATCAAATTAGCTATGACCCTGTCTAGGGAGAATTGCCTTGATTATTGATTGATGTGGGGAGGTGTGGTGCTGTTCCTGAGCTGATGTTCCTGGAATATGTAAGAAAGTTGGCTGAGAATGATGCAGAACGAGTGAGTCAGTCAGCAGCAATCCTCTGTGGTTCCTGCCTTCAGGGTTCTGCCTTGAGTTCCTGCCCTAACTTCCCTCAATAACAAATTGTGATCTGGAAGTATAAGATGAAATAAACATTCCTCCCTGAATTGCTTTTGGTCATATTATTAATCACAATAACTAAAAGAAAGGGGAATAACAATGAACATTGAGAGAAGCAACTTAATCAATGACCTCTAAGACAACAGATTAAGGAAGTAGCAAAAAAAAGCATGAAATCATGAATTTATTAACATTTTTATTTATTTTTGCTTCCTACTCAGAATGACTTTACATATTTGGTGGTATTTGGCTTGGAGAGTATTTATGAAAAGCAGTGATAGACAGGATGAGGGCTAACACTGTTCCCGCTATGACAAGACCCAGAAATGTTGAACTATTCCTATATTCCTATTTTTCCTTTGATTGTTACATATCTTAGCAAGCACATAATAACAATAACAAATCAGTGCAGCTGTAGCTCTCTGCATATATCATGCTTCGTCATATGTTTTTAGAATAACTTCTTTTTTAATATTCATTTCTGTTTCCTTCCTCCAACTCCAAAATCCTTTATAACCAGACAGGAAGTCTTTGAATTCTTTACCATGAAATAAAATAATATGTACTGAGATAGGAGGTTTAGACATGGGGCATGCTGCTAGAAAAATGGCATCTATCTACAGGCTATTGGTGTAGCAGTAAGAGGAAGAACAATCTTCTTCCTACCATGGTGAACATGGATGCCTTTAAGCTGACCTCTAAGTTACTGTGGGTCTGAGATAATAAGTTAATGCTAATTTCTTTGCTAATAGGTTAACCCAAGTGCTTCCTTGTCATTGAGAAACACAACAGTCATAGACATAGCAAAGAAGCCACATTCTAGTTCTCCTTAGCTTAATCCAACTTCTGAGCAGGTAGCAGAAAAAAGTGAAACAGTTTATTCTCTCATGCAGAAGGAGTGATGTACATAGTTTATACACCAAAAGTTTTTTATCAAGGACTGTTCTTGCCTTCTTGCCCTTATCTGAGCTGAGGCTAAGCTACAGATCGGTGTTAATGACCATGATACAGACAACTCAAACATGAAGCTCTTTCAAAACTCTCTGAGTCATTGAGAGTCATAGATTGTTCAGTGAAGCACAAAATACATCTGTAAACTATGAGTTAGATAAATTATTAGATAACCAAATAAAGACATGATAAAATAAGTCACAACATTTTATTATTAGTTTCTACATTCTAGCATATGAAAAAGCAAGGCTACACACTGAGAAAATATAGGGAACTCTTATTAAGCTTACAGTAGTTTATTTTTTTGTAATTACAAATAAGTTTATGGGGTTGTAATTATTCATATTCCAATGTTTTAAATTTTCATGAGACATAAGTGTTGCTTTCTTTCCTGTTAATTTATCTAAGCTTTTTGGATTGACTACAGCATTTGTGACAGGATAAAGGGTTTTAGCTGAACTATTTCCATGTCTTATATTAATAGCAGTTATAGTAGAAAATGAGTCTCAGACCAGTGCATCTACAGAAATGGAAGAAGAGATTTTGAAGCAATTTCAGCAAGCTTAAGTTTCTCATTTTAAACTTTTATACAAAATGCAGCAAATTTTGCTACAATTTCAAAATTCATCTTCAATCTGGTGTTAGTAGTCATTCTAGTATTTATCCTATAAACTGGTGAGGAAATGCAGTTTTGGATGAAAGGAACCAATTCAAGATTCATAGATTTCTTCATGTATATATTTTATAAGGAAATATAAAATTCGAAGCATCCTGTCAGTGTAGTAAGAAGATCCAGGATAATATTTTGCAAATAGGTAATAAGACAATCACCAACATCAGTGATAACTACACTTAATTTACAGATACCCTATGAAAAATAGTTATAGAAATTCTATTATTCCAAGTTTTTTCAATTTGTTTTGTCCTTTGTTGCTATCATTGCAACATGTACTGCATTCCTTTCTTGAAATAATATTAAGAATTCTGAAGATACAAATATATTTCAGCAAATAAGAAGGTTGCAAGTCTACATATTTAGAAATAGAAAATTGGTAGGCATTTGATTAAATCAGCTTGAAAATTAATATGCAATTATACTAAGGAAACTTTGTAGAAAAAGCAGGGAACAAAGTGCTTGAATTGAAAAACTAGAAAGCCTTGTATAAAAATTACCATATTTGTAGCATTTCACCTTAAGCAAAGATCCAGATATGCAATTATAATAAATAGTTCCTATCAGAAAGACTAACAAACTGCTGGACAATGATAAGTCCTTATGCCAAAAACTTCCAGCAAATTGGAATCTTCAACTCAAAATAGGAAGAGGATTTTGAGATTGCATTTAAAGAGATGGTAGAACAATTTGATGCAGTTTCAGCAGAGCTGGAAGCTTTCTATGCATTTTGTTCTTAAACTCCATTCTGAGAATTTCTCATCCAACAGAATGTACTGGGGAAACAGAAACTAGTATATTTTAGTTAAGAGGGTTCAAGAAGCTTTAACTAAGTGTATTCACAATGGTGGGATCATTACATGCATTTTCACCTATGGATAATAAAGCAAAGAAACCCAGTAACTTGAATCTATAATGTCTTAGGTGTTGCAAGGATAGGAAACTAGAAAATATGACCCAGCAATGTGACCTTGACCTCAAAGACTTTGCTAATCCCTCTACTAGTGTAGTATAGTGTATCATCAGGAAGAAATGAAAGCCAAGAATAGGACAGTTAGGGTTACTCAACAGAGAAAAGACAAAGGACAGGGCACATTTCCAACAAAACTTCAAGTGAGTCTACGGGGCATAAGTAAATTGTGAAGGTGATTGACGGAAGTAAAGCTGGCTCTCCTGTGAATTGGAAAATCCAGTAGATCTTCTTTGATGCTAACTTCTAAGAATGATGGAGAACCAATGTCGAGAACAAGGTGGAGAATCATGTACGAAATACACACTTGAACTGACTGAAAACTTCTAAAATGATGATCAAATGTGACCAGGGAATGTGAGGAAGGGATAACTATATATTCCTTGTATGCAACTTCAGCTACTGGCAGTGTGCTGGCTAAATGGAGTAGCAGACCTTCTCATTCCAATAAAGACCAGTTCATTTAACTGAGATGCAGTTGGGACCCAAATTAGGATGTAAGGGAAAAAAGGGGAAAAAACAGTCATAGGAAGACTAGAAATTTGGAAATTATATTAGTAATAAATTGACTAAATGTATAATTGTGGAGCACATGATTCTGGGTCAGTGAAGTCATTAATATTTCAAGTCTAAAGTAATGAGAATGTGATGTCCTAAAAGGAAGTAGTTACTCACAGAGAAAAAAAAGAATGTGAGATATTTATATTTTGAATAAAGTAACTATGAATACTTTTAACTTCAAAAGGAATAATTTATTCTGAAAGTTTACAGTCCTCTTACATGAACACATACTATATTTTGAGGTACTGATTGGCTGAATGCTTGAAAACAACATAAAAATGATATGTTTAAATAAAACCAATTTAAAAGTATGTGATAAGTTCATAGTAGAAAGCAAAGGGCACCATAAAAAAGTTAAGCCTCACCAAGATGATTGCCAACATGTATGCTAAATCAGGATGAGATCAAATGACACGTTAATGTGAACGGGGAGGCAGGGAGCTCGTGAAGCCTCAACCATAAAGCAAAGAACTATACTCAACTATGGGATGGTGAGAAGAGTGGAGTCTTCCCCAGGGAAGAGCACATCAATTGGTTATCCAATGCAAAATTATCAGCCCTTGAATACATACACGCAGTTCACATGATACAGACTGAGCGGATTGTAGTCAGGAATATGTATGTATACCTATACCTACACCTACATCTACACTTATACGTGTATATATGCTTATAATAGCAATAAAAGCAGAAAAAAAACATAAATTTGAAAGAGAGCAAGAAGGGATATATTGGAGGGTTTGAAGAGAAGTAAAAGAGAGATAAGTTGTAATTATTTTATAATCTCAAATCTTTTAAGGTAAATAGTTCAAGTTAAGAAGTTTTAAGGTAGTTAAAAATCAATATTCACTCATAGGTGGATACTAGATGTAAAGCAAAGGATGAGTAGACTGCTACTCATAACTCCAGGGAGGCAACCTAGTAAAGAGGACCCTAAGGTTCACCCAATGACAGAGAAATGGATGAGATCTACATGAGCAATCTGGATGTGAGGAGGCAGGGTAATGAAGGGCAAGGGTTGGGGGAAAGAGAGCTTAGGGGAGCAGGAGATCCCAGCTGGATCAGGAACACAGAGAGAGAACAAGGAAAGAGATACCAGGATAAATGAAGACCCCATGGGAATAGGAAGAGTCATAATGCTAGAGAGGTCCCCAGAAATCCACAAAGATACCTACCTCCACAATAGACTACTGACAATGGTCGAGAGAAAGCATGAACAGACCTACTCTGGTGATGGGATGGCCAAACACCTTAAACTGTTGTGATAGAACTCTCACCCAGTGAAGCAGATGCAGAGATCTACAGCCAAGCCCCAGGTGGAGCTCGAGGAGGGTTTGTATGAGTGAGAGATATTGAGACCATGATTGTAAAAAGCACTGGGACAAATAGCCAAACTAGTGGAAACACATGAACTATGATGAGCCCCCATGGAACTGGATCAGACCTTCTGGATAAGTGAGACAGTCAATTAGCTTGAACTATTTAGGAGGCCCCCAGGTAGTAGGACCAAGACCTGTCCTTAGTGCATGAGCTGGCTTTTTGGAACCTAGGGCCTATTTAGTTTAGTTTATTTAGTTTCAAGTCAATAGGTTTTACTATTTAGCTTATATGTAGGAATGGACTATGTTACAAAGATATGGGAAGGTTAAATGTGGTAATGAAAAATGAATGATTCACTGGTTCAATAACAAAGAAAAAAATTTACTACACATCAGTGGAGTAGGCCGTTATGCATGGCTTAAACCAAAGCCAAAGCATGTAGCCACTGTGAGACCCACAAAGGGATACCCTGTTTCACTCTTTCCATTCTGATCAGTCTCCTGTCATTTAGGGTCTGTCTGAGTGTGACTGAATGGCAAAGAACTATTGGACGAAATTCCCTTTGTGGTCAGCTTGTCAGGTCATAAAGTAAACCATATAGAGTAGGTGGAGTGAAAATGGTTGAGAGGTGATGTAATCAGGATGAGTAACAAGTTTGTTTACAGAATCATCTTAAAGAATTATCTATAGGATCAACAAGAGTCATTTTACTGCATTTACTGAAATAAGCTTTTAAAGTTACTGCATCTAGATACAAGTTACTAAGTCAGGTACTAAAATTTGCGTTCACTGCTGCATATATATATATATATATATATATATATATATATATATTACTTTTTATAAATGTGTATAGTATTAAAACCAATTTCCATTGAGAACTGTTCTAATTAATAGTTGCTGTGCTCCACAATTTCAGTAATATATTTTGCAAGTAAAATAATATAGCTGAGATTAGTTTTGTAATTGTATCATGACAGCATAATTACTGACCTCTTTATTATCACATACTTACAGAAATCTAGAGTAATTATCAAAACCTTTCTCATTCTATGTGACTTGTGTGTTATATATTTTTCAAGTACATTATCAATCACTTTACTTAGAGCATTGTACAGTGCCAATGAGTTAATTATTAGATATGTGTAATTATTGGCAAGCTTGACTCTACTTTGTGCAAAGTGCCTGCCACTGTACTATTTAGTGAACAAATGCACTTAGAGTTAATCATTACTTTGCATTCCGCTTCTGCTAAAATAACTACAAATCACATGCTCACATTTCAATCATTAAGACAACAGTCATGAAATGAATAGTTCTTCTGATGGTAAGATTTTATGAGTCTTTTTGTTCAAAACATTTTTATATCACTTATTCTTTCATGGCTAGCAAAAATGCAAATTATAAGGATAGTTCTAAAACGCAGAATTGTTAAGAAGTGAAATACTTCCTGTTTCTTGAATAGCACAATAAATGATTCCCCCTACAGTTAGAAAATAATAGGGGAGAACGAAAGGAAGGAGAGGAAGCAAAGAATAAATATTTTTCTTTGAACTGAACCATGGGGAATTTGTGGTGGATTTACAGTCATGTCGGCTCATTGATTACTCAGACGGTAGAAAGACATTCTCAGTGTGTGCTCCTCTATCCTAATGAAAAAGACGATTAACCCACCTCAAAAAGAATATTAAAAGTTTTTTGTTGTTGTTTTTTAAAGGGAGAACTCTGTCGAACCCATTTGGAGAAATGGGACTCTATACTTGAAGTTTGCAAGCACTTTTGAAGAAATATGACTATAATTACCAATCAAGAGGAAGATAGAATTGGCCCAGTGTTATATTTTGATTACATGATTAAATGTAGTAGGATTCATTGAAGTCTTCCTTTTCTAGAGATTAGGAGAGAAATTCTAATTTGACTAAGTTATCCAAAGTGACCTTTAAATTGGAGGTCATAAATAGAAGCCAGAAGCTTAAACAAGGATACTTAAGAAACAGTGTTAGTACTTCCATTCTCAATGACCCTAAAGAGAGAGTCTTAAGGAACTCATAATTGGTCTCATTGAGATCATTTAATATTGAATAAGATTGTACATTTAAGTAAATGAATCATCATTTTTGGGTAACATAATATGAAAAACGTGTGACCAAGGAAGTAGATAGCCCTCAAGCAATTCTTGCAGAAATTGCAATCACTTACAGATGTTGAAGTTGATAGAAAATTATTTGGCCTGTGAAAATCCTAGTACATTTTGTAAAATACGCATTTTTATTACGTTTTTGGTGAATACAGTAATATGTATGTGTTGTATTTCATATTTAGCCATGATCTCTACTATTAATATACTTTCTTTAGTGTCACATAGTTTCATAAGGAATATAAACTATAGATCTAAAAATGAGCTTCAGTAAATTTAGCAATGGAAAATTATGCTATTCAGAGAAATATTCATTATTACCTACTTATTTTTTATTTCAGAAAACTTCTAAAGGAATAACTGCTAAAAAACATATTAACATAAAGTTTTCCAAATACAGTTTTATTGTGGTTCATTTTAACGTAAGTACTTAGAAAAGACAATGGTGTACTGTATTTTCCTAAAATGTACTTAATCATAGGAATAAACTTCCACATGTTACTGATGGAATTTTAAAAACTAAATAGCACATATATTCAAGGAATAACAGGATGATTTGACACATGCACACTATGCGGTCGTTGTCATAATTAAACTAATCATCACATCGACAGTCATCGATTATGGTAAATCCCACACCTGCATTTTATGCCTCAATGATTGTATCCTTTGACAACCACCTCCTTCCCTATGCCCTTCTCTTCTCTATTCTCTTTGGTAAGCCACTGTGTTCAAGTTGTGCTTCCCTCTTTCTTCCTTCCTTCCTTCTTCCCTTCCTTCCTTCCTTTATTTAATTTGTGCTTATATGAGGATATATGTGCTTATGTGTTCATATACATATGATTATGCTTTTGGAGGCCATAGGAAATGTCAGGGACTTTCAATTGTTTCCAACTTTATTATTTATCTGTTTACCTTGAGAAAGTTCTATCCTTAACTCTGGAGCTCAAGAATTGGTCAAACCAACTGGTCAGCAAGGCCTTGGCATACTCCTATCTCTGTCTCCACAGCACAAGGCTAAGGCAAATTATGTCTACACTACTGCTTTTTACATGGAAGCTGAATCCTTGAAACTCAGGATCTCCTGCTTGCCCAGCAAATACTTTTCCAGCTGTGCTCTCTCTCTAGCTCAGTATCAATGTCTGGCTTGTTTCACTTAGCATAATGTATTCAAGGTAAATATAAGTTGTGACAAATGGTCAAATTCATTTTTTTATTAATGTAAACAATATTTAACTTTATTTATATATTATATTTTCTCTTATTCATCTACCTATCCCCACTTACGTTATTTTCTTAACTTGTATTTTGTGAATAATGCTATGAGGAATATGAGTATGCAGGAATCTCTCCCACCTACCAATCACCTTGCCTTTGGTTATATAGATGGTTATGTGCTTGTTGGGAAATGTGGTAGGTATTTTTTTAAAGAATCTCTGTACCAGTTTCCTAAATGGATGTCACCATCTTCTATTTTAACTGATGATAGTCTTAGTGTTATTCCATCCTGTGAATAATTCTTACCTCTTATCATTGGGATAATAATTAGTATTTGTGAAGTGATCTCATTGTGGATTTAATTTCTACTTTCTCATTGAGTAGTGATGTTTAACAAGTTTTCCAAAGCTCCTTAGCCAACCTTCAGGGGAATTTCTATTCAAATTTTCTTTTAGCTATTTTAAAAAACATGTTATCTCCTTTCTTTCTTTCTTTCTTTCTTTCTTTCTTTCTTTCTTTCTTTCTTTCTTTCTTTCTTTCCTTCCTTCCTTCCTTCCTTCCTTCCTTCCTTCCTTCCTTCCTTCCTTCCTTCCTTTCTTTCTTTCTTCTTTTCTCTCTCTCTTTCACTGAGTTTATAGTTTTTGGTATTTGGGTACTAACAATTTACATGATTTGTGAATATTTAATCTTTTCTATCCACAGTCTGCCTTTTGTTGATTTCCTTTTTCTGTGAAGAAACAATAGTTTGATACATCCCTATTTGTTTATTTTTGTTTCTTTGCTTGACCTTTTGTGTCATCTCCAATGCTAATGTGTTTTCTTCTACAGCTTTTTATCATTTCAGATGTCACATGTAAGCCTTTACTACATGGCAATTTATTTCCTTGTATGTAGTATATGACATGTGTCTAAGTCCATTGTCTTGTATACAGATATCTGTTTGTATATGATTTGTTGGAAATAAGCTCTTTATTATTTATTATGAGCATACTATGAAAATCAGTGAAATAGTTAAATTTCATCTAAAATAGATAAATGATATATATCTCTAACTGTGATCACTTTGTTCCACTTTGATGGAGTTAATCTGCTTTGTATGTATGCATGCATGATATGAATTGTGTTTATATTTCCATATGAAAATTTAAAAATTATGCTTTTACTCTGAACAATGCCACTTAAATTTAATAGAAATTGTATTTATCTATGCACATGAGGTAACTTACACATTATTGGTTGTTATTAAATTTTACTTGGAAAGTTTATTTCAATTGAAAGCCAGCCATGTATAAAATTTCTAATTCACTAAGATAATCAATGCTTAAAATTAGAATTCTTCTAATTACCAAATGCTTGATTAATTGAAACAAAAAATTACATGGACCTAGTATTTATTTTTTTATAAGATTTGCTTTATAATGAAAGAAAAATGCATTATACACTTAAGGTAAATCCTTAATCTTTGTATGAACTATTCTATGGGTCATTAATTACTGTAAATATAAGAAATGTATGGCATCACACCACAGGCACTAGATTCCAAAAAGCCTGCCCATGCACTGGGGCGAATCCCGATCCCAGTGCAGTGGGAAGGAGCTTGGACCTGCCTAGGTTCAGTGTGCCAGGCTCCCCATGGGAGACCTTGATTTGGGGGATGTGGGGATATGGAGTGGCATGGGAGAGAGGGCTGGGGGGTGGGAGGAGGGAGGAGATGGGATCTGTGGGTTGTATATGGAGTGAGTAGAAAATTTCTTAATAAAGAAAAATGAAAAAAAAAAGAAATGTAAATTTATGAAAAACTTACCATATAAGAAAACCAAACATTTCCATGGAGTTTCTAACTGATTAGCAAATAATAAAGCATAGAAAAATTATGTATGTTTGTGTATGTGTGAATGCAGTTCTTATGTATATATTGCAATGATCATATAATAAGTTACATCTCAATGTGATTTCAATTATAGGTTTAGATTATATTAAGACATTTAAGTGATTTTTCTGGTCCTGTGTTGAACACCTATTTTTCTAGATATAATAATATTAATGCATAATCATTGTTTGATTTACAGACCTGAATTCCAGGTATGACTTGTAGTTACACCTTGTAAAGTAAGATGGCCTGCTGAAACAGCTATTAAGAAATTATCCAGTAGTGTCTCAGCAGGTTTTGCTATTTCTTGTTTAATTCTTTCATATGTCTTAGGGGAAAAAACATTAGTCTCTGTACATGATAATGGAATGTGCATTCACCAAGTGACTGACAGCTCCATTAATTGTCATTCAAAACTATGAAAATGGAAATTTTCAAAACAATTCATGAGCTTTGAATGCCTTGCTTTTCTAAAGGGCACAATACATTCTTACTTTTCATGCTTTATCCTAGGATAGCCCTTCCTTTGTCTACTGTGGCCATGTTGTAAGGATCATCTACCCAGCAGATACATATAAATCACCTATGAAATTATTGACTGTGTGTCTCTAAGTCTAGTCCTGTTTGTTGTTTCTATCATTTGATACAGAAAAAGGGCCATGGTGGTAGAGAGCTTGAAATGTATCCTAAATTGGAGGGATTACTATAGACATAGCCCAAGGGAAGTTGAGTAAGTTCTTATCAGTTACATGCTTGAAGGTAATATTAACTGGAATTAATTAATTAGCCAAAAATCAAATTAAATTAACTAACACATTCAAATTACCCACTTAGGCATTCAGTATCTAAGCACCTGAGAACATGCTGGTAAACATGTCTGCAAAGTGTATAAGTGTGAAACTGCATGATAGATTCTTACATGGCCCTGTGGTGATAAGAATTAGCAGTAAAGAAATGCTTATCTTCTTAAAGTTTGCCAAACTTTTAGTGAACTGTTAATAAATGGAAATAGGTTAAAAACACCTCACTCTGCCTGTATCTCTTTAAACGTTTGGCAAAGGTACCTTTTCTTTTTCTTTGAATACTTGTGGTAAGTGTTCCAATGGATGTATGGGTAGATTTTAAAACCTGTTCTTTTTACACTCTGAAATGCAGGAGAAACCACTAATATAAGAAGAGTTTCAGTTTTATTTCTTTTGTAAATGTGTTGGTCTTGTGTTGATCACTGTTTGTTCTAACTCCAAGGGAAATAATCATGACTGCTTGGAAGTAGAGCTCACAAGGGCATTTTTCATTTAGGAAATTTTGAGAAGGTGTGCCTGGTCCTTTGAACCTACAGGCTAATCAGAATTACAAAACTTCTTAGTTTGAATTCTCAGCAAATTTTGCTTCTCTTGTTAGTTGACAGCATTAGAAAGAATCATGAAACCTTCCTTCCCCTTTTGTTCATGACTGATATTTTTTCCAAATGTAGTTTACATGTTTTGCTTTTTTATTGTTTTTTTTCCCCCTGGGGGAAAATTTTGCAATTCAATTCCCAAAGTGAGTCCTAGAGACCTTGCTATTGTCCATAATAAATATCACATATAAAGCTAACTTTTTACCAAAATCAGTATAGAGATTTGTTGCTGGGATCACATGCCCTCTCGTGTCAAAGTACCTTAAAATATGAAGTCTCACTTTAATTAGATCATTTTATGTGGTTCCCTTATTGCTTCTACAAGTCGCTGTATTTCTATTTAATTCCTGGCTGTAAAGCACTGGACATGCTTAAAAACCCTCCATGACAAACACACATCCTTATTAGTCTTATCCTCACTTACATTCTAAATGTCACACCTGAAGGCACATTGATGGTCAGCTGGTGTTGTGTTCCAGTGAAGGGACTGAAGCATTCTCACTACACTTGGTGTAGTATGAACACATGTTTAAATGGATTTCAAAGGTTTGCTTTTTGTTGTTGCTGTTTGTTTGTTTTGTTTTGTTTTTCCCAGCACAGTGAAATGAGCATCACCCGTTAAAAAATTCCAGTAGGCAGGATTGTAAAAAGGACCATTTGCTATTGATAAGAATGATCTTTTATTCTTGTGAAAGAAATATACTGTGGTCACACAGTTCCTCAAGTTCTGATCTCCCTGCCTTTTGTTGACTGCCAACAATAATTAGAGATTTTTAGAGGCAAAAATTGATCAGTGCCTAACAGGTTATGCCCCTTTATCAAGAGTCAATAGTGGAGGTCAGGATTAATTTTGTTGCTTTAAAATGTGGAAATTACTCTCTCTGTCTGAGAACGGTATGTGGCACCGCTTAGCTATATGATAAAAAGGGCCTTGAATTTCACTGTATGTGTGTGACATAAACGATATCTATTTGGGAAGATTTAATGGGCTTCGAATAGAGGGTAATAGAAACTGAATTGGAGTCATTTATGTTGTGCACCAAAGAAGGCGGTCGGAGAAACTTCAAAGACCATCCCTTCTGCGTGATTCAAAATGAATGAGCATAGGAAAGCTATCTTCCTTTGACACGAAACTTAGTGCCAAGGCATTATTTCAACATTTATATATTTAAACTTTTAGTTACACACAAAGCAGCATGAATATATTCATGTCAGTAACCAGCTAAATATATAAGAAAAATATGGTTTAGATAATAGGTAAAATCATTTCAGGTGACTTCTAACTAAGTGAATAAAGATTTCAACTTAATGAGTATGTCCATCACAGGATTGACTGTCAATTAATTTCAATCTAAATGAAGGTCCTGGTTTCCACATAAGTTCAATAAACTATGAACTAGCAATAATTTAGAACCCATTGAACTATATTATAAAGAATATTTTATGTTCTGAGAATTCATGAAGAGTATTCTTCCTTTAAATGTTAAGTTGAAATGAACATATATAGTTAAATTTGGGGAATCTTCATTCACTCTGCAAAATCACTAAAATAAGGAGATTAAATATATAAGTGAATAGTGTAGTATATTCTTGATTCAGAAATAGAAGCAAATCCAAGCACATTTCACTCATCTTCTGTGACTGAGACATTAAAAATAAAGATACTTTTCCTTTTTTTTTCTGAAATTCTACTAGAAAACAAAATTCACTTACACAGTTCTATAACCTTTAGGAGGAGCAAATTTCATCATGGATTGAAAGTATCAGAATCGGGGTTGACATGAGAAGTTAGAGTTAAGGTATTTTGTTCCATGAACATTTTAGTTATGCATTTGTATGTTTCAGGAATGTTCACTGAAGTTGGCTAGTGTGCTCTACAGTTGTTTTTGATGTTCTACACAATCAGAATTTTGATCTAGAGAAAGAAGCTTTTCCTTAAAATATCTAAATAAATTCTAATTTGAAAATGATGTCTAATAAAATGTTCTTTGCTAGTATTTTGTGGGCTTATCATCATATATAGGCTTATTATCGTGTACTTCCACCATAACTTACCCTTATATAATTAAATTCCATTGGAAAATCATGACCACAGGTGAAATATTAGTAACGTACCTTAAATTATATTAGGAAATGATCAGAAATACTGCAGTGAAACAATAATATTTCTGTTAGTTGTCTTCATGACTTAGTATCAGTGAAATCCCTTCCCTATCGTCATTACGACACATATGGCCAATTAATTTACATAAGTCTCTCTCTTTCCCTTCTAACTCTTCTCTCTTGCTCTAGTTGTTTCTCTGTGTGTCTCCATCTGTGTCTATTCTAGTATAAACATGGTGCCCAAGCCACTCATAACTGCAGTACAAATAAATACTACAATGCAAAATAATTAAAGATAATATATACATTAATGGCAGAAGAAAGAAACAATATACAAAAATAACATGAGACTTCAATACTTCAAAGAATAGCCTCAAATGGAGTACACACACACACACACACACACACACACACACACACACACACACTTTATGTACTTACAAGTTAAGAAAGGGGATCTGACTCTCTTATATTTGTTTCAGAGTTTACCCTCAGTCTGCTAACTTGCCACTGGGCTACAGTCCTAGCCCTAATCATGGTTTCTCACAAAGGAAGCAGTATGTAAATAAGATCAACTATTGTTAAAGCAGTCACATGCATTGATCTTCAAAAAGTTCAAAAAGACTAGAGTAAGATTCCAGGGAAGGTCTCCTAAAAGACTCACCAGTTTGAAAGCTAGTCACATACCCAACCACTCTCTGATGACTTCAGGAATCTGGGTGAAAGAGAGTGTGTATTCTTCCTTTTATGTTAAGGAAAGGTACATTGGAGACAGAAAGGACAGAGCTACTTCAGTTCAAGGAACATTAGGAAATATTTCCTTTGGAGGTGGAGAATAAAAATCTCTCACTAGCACAACCCCCTGTTTTGGCAAAATTAGCATTGAGGGTTATGATTCTTTAAGTGGTAGGACAGGCTAGGTAAGCGCATGACTTTGGCAAACCTCAGTGATGCCCACTTCTGAGCTGAGGTTATCTGTTAGACATATTTTCTATGCAATATTACCCACAGATATACAGAAAATTTAATTCAGCAGAATGTGACCAAGGGCCATCAGACTTAACCAAGTCTACCACAAATCATATTATAATTCAGCTCACAGAGATGAAGGAGAAGAGAAATTTCTCAAGGTAGCAAGAAAAGATAAGAATAATACATAATTGGGACCAATTAGCCTGACTGCAGACTTTTCAACACAGCCCTTACAAGGCAGGAGAAAGTGGCATGATGTTTTCTCAGTAATGAAGCTCAGAAACTGCCAACCCCAAACACTGTGACCAGCAAAGATGTTTGTAAAAAGGAAAAGAGAGATAAAGACATCCCAAGCCAAAGTTCAGAGAAAGAATCACTATCAGATCTGTCCTACAGGAAACACAGAAGGTATTCTTTAAAGTGAAGACACTAATGAGTAAGAAGAAAATATATGAAAGCTTAAACCTATGTAGTGAAACTCAGAATGCTCTCCTACTATAAAAACAGTGCCTACGCTCCCAGTAACGTCAGTATGAAGACTAAGAGGCAGAATAATTAAAACATGGTAACGTTAGTAACTGTAGAGGTCAGAATGTAGAAAGATAAAATGAGACTTCCAATTTTCAAGCTGTGGCCTAAAATGGAGTACAAACGGAGATTTTCTAACCAGTAAATTTTCTGTTTGTTTATAGTCTTTCATTTCAAATATTTGCAATCATATTTTATTGTTGCCATTGAAAGACATATTGTTATAATCAGATGATTTTTGTATATTTCAATATAGTCAAAAGCAACAATATATTGTAAATTAACCAAAACTCATAGCAAAGAAGCAAACCACTATTGTAATAAATTACCTAACCACAAAGATAGACTGTAAGTGAGTCAAACGTCCAAATGAATTGTAAATCAAGATGCAAAGGATCTGTATTAATACCTTCCCTATTGATTGTTACTTTGAATGTAGATGAATTAAATGATCTAATTATTTAAAGTCATCGAATGGTATAATAACAAATATTCTTTGATGTTGCTAATAAAAATATCACTTTGCCTCTGATAATGCCCATATACGAAAGTAAATGACTAAAACTAAGATATCCAAAGATGAGCTTTACCTGCCAAAAAAGTGGGAACAGCCATATTCAATGAGCTAAAAGAGATCTTTGATCTAAATCAGGAAAACATGACCAAGAAAGTAATGAAGTGAGTGGGAGAATAGCAACACATTTAAACATAGAGGCACCTGTTACCAAGCACTCAGGTATGGAAAGGAAATATTTGTAGAGCTAGAGAGAAAGAGAGAGAGAGAGAGAGAGAGAGAGAGAGAGAGAGAGAGAGAGAGAGAGAGAGAGAGAGCTAGTAGGAAATATTTAACAAAGTCTCAGCCAGAATCAGATTATTTGGACCTTAAAACACCCAGGAAATAGCAGAGGTATCACCTGGTAGACCACAGTGATCCAACTGACTTCTGCAGTATTCTCTGAAGAGTATTGAAGAACCCACATTCTTCTCAACAAGAATTGACACACTGTATACTATTAAGCAACATTTTTTGGAGCCACTGGGGGACCAACAAAGATGTAGAAGAGACTGATCACTAGATATTAAATTAGAATAAGTAGGACCCAGAGACTATAGTGCACTATTGTACAAGAATAATTATGCAGTGTGTATTTAAAATATCTAGAAGAAAATAATTCATCTTTTATCAAAAATTTGACACAGTGAATGTGTTACTCTGATGTAAGCATTACATAACATGTACTATCTAAACCACATAGTAACCCTTAAATTTGTGGGATTTTGTTTCTTTGGTATCAGTTAAAATAAATTTACAAGAACTGAAAGAACTAATAAAGTTCTCAGAAGTAAAATGAAGTTTTAAAAAACTTTAAATAGCAGTTGTACCAAACTTAGAAAAAAAATTATTGAAGCCTATCATCATGGCCTATTCAAGAGGAAAGGCAGTAGAAAAATAATATCCTCCAGTAATTAAGTGTATTCAAAAATCTCGAAATTTCTCATTAGATGATTAAAATCAGTAATGAATTGCTCAAGCTATCGTACCATAGATCAGCCTGTGCAGTGCCTCAGGATCACCTGCCAGTGGGTTAAATAAGACACACAGGGCTGGGAAAAATAGCTTTCAGAAGAATTCTTGCCTTACAAGCATGTGGACTTGAGTACAATGCCCGGACCCCACATAAAATTTAAAGTCAGGTGCAGTGGATCATGCTTGAAATTCCAGTGATAAGGGACACAGGGTATGCTAATCTCAGGGTCTGGTGCTGTCCAGGTGGCCTACTGAGGCCAGTTGCTGAGTTCCAGGTCAGAAAACTAGGGAACAATATCTGAGATTGAGATTGACTTCTTTCCTCCATGTAAATATTCATACACACACACACACACACACACACACACACACACACACACACACAGAGGCACACACACTCACAGGCACACACACTTATACAACCTACATATTTGTCAAGTTCAGCCATTGAAATTAAGTTAATAGTTTTTGCATTTTGGTTTCTGAAGTAGTATTTGGAAAAACCCAGGTTAAGTTTGATTTTTAGCCAAGATTCAAAATCATGGTTTATTTTACTAAGTTATTTCTTACCAGCTCCGATGAATATGTTTATAAATATAATATACTAGCTGTGGGCTTGCTTATTTATTTATTTTCACTTATCTGTAGTAATAGAAGAGGACTAGGGTTATTGCTGTGACTGAAGAGTCATAGTTGATTCAAAGGTGAACAAACCATACCTGCCTTTAAGGAACATAACCGTGTACAGACCACAATGTAATTGAAAGGTCCTCCCTGCGATTTTGCTTGCAGTGTTTGTTAAAATTTCAGATGCCCTGAACTCACCCTGATCTACAAGGTCAGAACCACTAGGACCAGGCCCCAAGCATGCGTTTGACCAATCTCCTCTTTGGACCCGCAGGAGCCAGGGTTTAGTGCCCCAGGCCTTCCCCTTACAGATATTCTTTCCAGAAGCAAATGTCACAGCAAAGACTGAAGAACCCTAATTAACACTGTTGAGGACATTGTGATTCACAGGTAACACTTGTATGGGGATCACCAAAGGCTTTCCACTCTGCCTCTCTGTGTTTCTGCCTCTCTCTCCCACTGCCTTCCCTCCCTCCCTCTCCCACTTCTGTCTCTGTTTGGTTTTATTTTCTTTTTCCATTTTGCTGTACTAACAGCTTCCACCCTCCTTCATTTCTGAAATTGTTCAACACCTTCAATTGTTCAACACCTTCCCTGTTTAATCATTCCTTCGCTATGCATGAATTACTCTTTCTATGTAATTTTGTCTGCTACCCTCTTTTTACTGTTTATGAATATTCTCATTTTGTATTAATTTTTCTCTCTCGTACCTAGATCACAAAAATAAAACAATGTGTAATGATCAGCCATAAAAACACATTTTAATTTGCGCCCCGCCCCATTTTTTCCTGTTTTAACCCTGAGATATTTCTTTGTGTTAGCCATTGCTTCTGCCATCTGTGTTGGAGCTCAGTGAGTGCGTGTTACATATGTGCCTTAAGCACATCCTTTTACTTCTCTATTTTGTTGACTATGAAGATGAAGAGAACTGAAAGCAGAAAACCAGGATATCACCACATCCCATAATGACTAATGCAGAATAGTCTCTATGCTTTAACCATAAGGAAAACTTTAGCATCTTATGTCCTTATGAAATACAATGTTACTCATTGAGGAAAAACACTAACTTTTCTTTCTGTAGCCTAAATCAAGTAAATAGCTTTATGTTACTACAGGTCTTATAAAACAGTTCATTTAATTAAACATAATTATTGTAACATTGGCACTTGAGAATGGCACATAATTGTTTGAAGTGGTGAAGGAATACTGAGAGATATCACTCTCTATAATCCTCTATTTATCATGCAGATGTTCTCATTCACTAAAAGCAAGACAGCGTTAGGAATTACTCATTTCAACCAGCTCTGACCTCTAAGGGAAAACATCAGTTATTATGGAACATATAGGAATAAACAGAGCCTAGGGACATACATTTATGTTTTCCAAATCTAATAGTCCACATGGAAGCAGTTTGGTGGAGTTTTATAGAAACAGAACAAAGAAAATCACCAATATGGGTAACTTTCAAATGCAGTGGTGAGTACTTCAGAGAGCCAGTGGTGCAAGGTGGGAAAATCTCTCCTTAGGACACTGTTAGCTTTGGGTTTTGGCAGAAGCTAGTGGTTTGCTAAGTTAATAGATTCCAGGATATTATCTATTTAACAAAGAATGATTACATTACTATGGAGATGAGGAAGGAATGACTTTTGGGGTAGTGGCTATAACTAGACCAAGACAAAGAAATGTGGCTCTGAACCCACATCATCCCAAACCCTCCACATCACTGCAGTTCTAATCTCTGTCTTTGAAGGCACAAGTGACTTCCAGGGATTCTCATTTAATTCATTTGTAATATACAACCACATCCTCTCCAGCCTCTCCCCTTTAATTATGTGAATCCTATTCCACACAGGTCCTTCTCTGACAGCCATGTCTTTTCAGTTCAATAAATGTTATCAAGTATTCTTTGACTGTTCCTATTGCATCAACCCTAATTAGCTTTTGATTACTGTTAATTTCACAGCATTTTTCCTTTAATAAGTTGCAGCAAAAATGCTTTCATTTCTGTAGTAGCAAGTTTAATTAGTTTTTGAGGCTTGTTTCTCTTTTGCTTTCCATTTTTAGGGGAAAATGTCGACACCCCTTTCTTTGTTTCTGTAAGAATAAACATGACTTGTAACTTCCTGTTAGCCCAGCCCCCCTCACCTCAGACCTCTAGGAAAGGCTGGAGTTCTTTCTGCTCATTTGCAAGGGAACACAGTCATGTTCTCAAGTAATTGTATTTCACTGAGATAATTTAAAATATATGATATAATTAATATTTACTTTTAAGAGAGGCCAAAGAATGAGAATTTTAACTGGTCAATCAATCCAATCTTAGAGTCTGCTTTGAAGCTCATGCTCTCAATTATGTGACACATATTTGTACTTACATTCAGATACCTGTGTACAGATGGTCTTGTGTGAACAAAATGGTAATTAACAATATCCTTTAAGATGAAATGTTACACAAACTACTTTACTACTTTACTATACTTTTACTATAAAGTAAATATCCACAATAGTTAGACATAGTATATATATATATATATATATATATATATATATATATATATATTAGAGAGAGAGAGTTATTTAAAATTGAGATGATAATGATCACTATATTATATAAAAAATATACCAGATACAATTCAACACATATTATATCAACTACTAACCAATACATTATGTGATAAAAGTTAACTCTGGTATTAATTATGTGGGCTGACCTATATAACAGCACATCTCAAAATTTAAGACTTCAATTTCTTTGCAGCAGAAAACCTAGTGAATAACTATAAACAACTATGCACACAGTTTATACACTAGTGATTTAGATACTAGTGATTCTAATTGTGTTTATAATAGCCAGATTTACAATTCACAATAACATGATAACAGAATAACCCAATATGTCAAGATGATTGGCTTTCAGCTAAAGAAAAGTAAATGCTTAATTACAGAATGAATTAACTTCAATATTATTATTCTCACTCGATAACACAAAATGGTTCAGAAATAATATTGACAATTACAAAACCCAGAATTGAGCTTTATGTGTAATGAGTCAGTCTTGAAAGCAATTTCTTCCAGTTCCCCTCTAAAATACAAGGGGTAATATGGAGGAGAGAGAAAACTAGGGAACTAAAGATGAGCAAAGGAAGTTCAAAGCTACATGGACTTTTGGATGCCTTAAAAAAATGTTAATCTTGGCATCTAAGGAACCTGACCTCCATCAAAACGTATTCTTTCCTTATGCTGATTTCACTACCATGTTGTTTTTACAAGTGTTCACTCTTAATTTCATATTTGGGGTTATCAGTGCTGTCTATGTGGAAGGGCAGGACATACTACCTTCAAAGGTCCTGAGATGCAGCTTTGAAGCTGAAACCTGACAACATCACCTTCCTGTTCTGAGTCTATGCAATCATGATTCTGTTTGATAAGGTAGGGTGAAATATAACTAATGATGCTCAAATGCTTAAGGGAAGTTTAAATAACATTTATGTGCTTAGACTAAGATCATTATCACTACCCAGTGATATAGATATATAGCCACAGAGATGCCTGCATCTAGAAGCTTCCCTTGCTTCATACATATTAAGACAGGGAATTCTATTGCTTATCATGCCTTTCTTTTTCAAATGTCTACAATCTCTTAATTCACTAATACACATTTATTAAGAAGCCCATATATTGTCAGGAAAATTTCAGAGCTTCTAGTTTGTGAAATCATAGTTTCTGCCTTATAGCTAATTTTAATGTATGTTTATTTTCTGTAGTAAACCCTATCAAGCACACATTGCTAGTATGTTATGCCTCTTACAGTTTATTTTTTCACGTTTAATTGCGTTAATGCATACATTTTGCAACCCTGCAGCTGCAGCAGAGGTTAAAAACTCTACCAAGAAAACATTCACGATGCACCCTCATGATTAGTTCCTCTGCGTATTGCTCCAGAGAAAAACAAATTAGCGGCAGAAGGAAAAGCTGTTCTGGGAAGTCCCTCACTGCTCCCATAATGACCTAGCCCCACAAGGGGATTGAACAGAATAGATCCATTGTGGCTTCCCAAATGGCCATAGCTGGGAGCCTCTGGAGATGAGGAACTACAGCCAGAGCGAGAGAGAAAATAAAATGTTCTGCTTGAATGCAAGTTATATTTGCCTGCTTTTCTCAACCTTCTTAAAAAAAAAAAAGAAAAAAAAGAAAAAAAATTGTGCCATTTCCTACCAGGACACCTGCTATTTTTTGTCAAGGCTTCGTGGGAAAACTAGACTGGAATCTATGTGCTCTATTTTCTTGGGTCAACTAATTTCTCCCTACTCTCTTAAATTCCGCTGAAATCTAAAATTCTTTCTGAGCATTGTCCCAGAGATAAGGCACTGTGTCTGTCTCCTGGCCAAGAAATCCTCTCATCTTCTTTCTTCTCAGCAAAAGAGCAATTGAAAGTGAGAGGATGCATTGTGTGTGTGTGTGTGTGTGTGTGTGTGTGTGTGTGTGTGTGTGCGTGTTTTCATTCACGTAGCCTCAAGTTACTGGATTTGGACTGCTGTCTTTCTGATTACATGCCTTGGCCATTACTGTTTACTTCTTGTAGGAGTCCAGTCTGTGGTTCACAAATGATTATAGATTAATTAATACATTATAAATTAATAAGATTTATAAGTTTGTAGACTATACGCAAATGTAATTTAGCATAGATCTCTGCATTAAGGAACAGGTTAAAATTGGAGAATAGATACCAATTACGGGAGTTCATGTGATAGTCACTTTATAGGAGCTAACTCTAATAGCAAGCATAAGTGGATAATTATAATTACAAACCATTAGTATCTGTGTATATTTGTATTAGAATAGCAAAAGTAATTTATGAAAATGTGATTATATATTCAGCATTGTTGGGAGTTTAAACCACACAAGGATTATCTTTGAAGAAATGGATTTGGAAAAGCATGACAAAATAAGTGAAATAAAATGTTCTGCAATCACGTTTAAATCATAGTTTTGATATTGAGAAACATTTCATTCTGTATAGATAAAGCTATATTTGTTTGTTTGTTTGAGGTAGTCTTCCTATATCCCTGTGTTGCTCTCAAACGCATTACAATCCTCATGTTTCAGATCTCATTTTATTTTCTTAACTGGCTTAAGTATATGACCTCATTAATAAAGTCACTAATTTTCATTAAAAAATCAATCATCGATACCTATCTTTTGTCACAAAATAAAATGACAGTGATCTATTTAAAATTAGTAGTAGCCTGCCATGTTTAAAATGACATTTAATAAAAATATACCAAATAATAGTTCATTTTTGATTTCCTAATCATTTATTATCTTGATTTTTTTCCAAAGTAATACATCTAGATTTTGACTTTCTCCCATCAATTGAATCAAGTGTGGATAAACTAACATCAATAGTTTTAAAAGGGGGGGTGGTCAACTGTTCATAAGATTATCATTAATGGATGTTTATGTTGGCTATCCTCCCAAGCCCAGCAGTGTAACTGAGGATCACCTGTGGTTTTGTGTTCCCTGAAATATTGTGTGTTCCCCGAAATAAACATATCTGTGGTCAGAGAACAGGCAGCCACTAGAACAAAGCCAAAAATGGTGGCTAGAAAATGGGAAGAGTAAGCCATAACAGAAGTTGGGCAGTGGTGGTGCATGCCTTTAATCCCAGCACTTGGGAGGCAGAGCTAGCCGGATCTCTGAGTTCAAGGCCACTAAGCATGGTGACCCACGCCTTTAATCCCAGAAACCCAGCCTTTAATCCCAGGGAGTGGGGGCAGGAAGAGAAAAGTATATAAGGCTGAGGACCAGGAACTAAGTGAGTAAAGCATGTAGTTAGTTAAGCATTTTGGCTGGATAAGCATTCAGGTTTTGGAGCAGCACAGTTCACCTGAGATTCAATTAGATGAGGACTTAGAAGCTTGCAGTCTGAGGAAACAAGACCAGCTGAGGGACTGGCGAGGTGAGGAAACTGTGGCTTGTTCTGCCTTTCTGATCTTCCAGCATTCACCCCATTAACTGGCCTCAGGTTTGTTTTTATTAACAAGTACCTTTAAGATTCATGCTACAGTCACCTCACTGTTCTGGTGAAAAACAGATGCCAACATAAGGAGGGAGACTCTCTAATGCCAGTGTGCTCCCCAACTCTTGAATGCACACCTGGGGGAGGGTTGTTACTGTAAATCTTTTCAATAAAAAGATGTAGCATATGCGCATGGGTAGTGTGTGTGTGTGTGTGTGTGTGTGTGTGTGTGTGTGTGTGTAATAAAAGAAGCAAATTTAGTTCACCCATAGACATTGCTGGTTATAAGATAAGTACTCAGGGATTGCAGGTTGTTTAAGAATTCAGATTCTGCATCGATTTCCCACAATCCTCCTCAGATTCTGTATTAGGACAAGTACTGAAATTTTGGAAACTACTTCCCTGGCTCTCCAATGTAGGTGTTATTTACAAATAGCCCCATAGGGAGCCTGCTTGGGAATGACCTAGGCCCTCTGCTTATGTGTGACAGTTATGTAGCTTGGTCTGTTTGTAAGGCTCCTTCCTAGCAGTGAGATCAGGACCTGTCTATAGTTCTTAGCTGGCTTTCCTGTTCCCCATGCTGGATTACCTTGACCAGCCTTGCTCCAGGGTGAAGAGCTTGGTCCTGCCTTGACTTGATGTGCCATGCTTTGTTCAAGCCCTTGGGAGATCTACTCTTTTCTGAATGGAGAAGGAGGAGGAGAGGGTGGGGAAAGGGGTGCAGGGGGGTGAGGGAGGGAACAGGAAGAGAGGAGGGAGGGAAAATTGTGGTCGATATGTAAAATAAATGAAAAAATGTTAATTAAATGAAATTTTAAAAAAGTTTTGAGAGGGATATATGTGCGAATTCAGCTTCAGAGGTTTCTTTTAGAGACAGTTCTTCCGATTCACAAAAATGATAGACAGTTGGAAACACTCATTGAATTTATCGTCTTGAGTTTACTGCTTGATTGGAAAGATTTTAGAGTTATGCATACTTTGATGTCCTTTGGTTCTATTCTACTTTATTTTTATCTTTTGCGAATAAAGATAAACACAGTTTGCTTTTTAAAAAATACTGGAAGCGACAGAAAATATAAATGGTATCTTGATGACCCAGCTTAAAGGAGTTGGTATACAGCACACACCACTGAAATGAAAGTAAATGGAAATAAGATGGAAGTGGTGCAATAAGAAAAGATAACTCTTTCTGACCAGTCATACCTGGCACAATATAGCTGATTGACTTCCTGAATGGTGAATTCCATTTGGCAATGGTTAGGAGTAAGGTTAGTTTTTCATACACTGCTATAAAATAATAGTATGTTGTGAACAAATAGAAATTATATGCACTAAAGTTGAACATTTTAATCTTTGGTGATATTAACATACTAATAATTCAAAAACACATGCACTATATATAATTATAATACCTGAATATGTGTTTGTGTTGTGTTTTGTGTGTGTGTGTGTGTGTGTGTGTGTGTGTGTTACTTGTCATGTTGGAAGTTTGGGCTAGTATTAGTTTTCTTTTCCTTTTGGATTGGTTTGTGTCAAAGATGAGTCAGACACCACTTGATGTTCAGTACTTTATTGTGTGAGCTCTTCAGCAGTGTGGAGAGCTATAACAGGGCAGTGCGATGACACAGTTCATCAGAGATCAAATGACATCCTGACAAGTATGGTCTTTATTTGTACACTAATCTTCATGTTGGGATTCTTCTCTTTCTTCTACCAAAATCACTGTAGGTCAGCTGCCAGATGGTTCTCCCACAAAGGGATTTGAGCTATTCTTGTAAGAATCGGATGTGTTTTGAGGGTTAAGAAAAGTATGTTTATGACAAAGTGGCTTATCACTACAGCCACTAGAGATTTTTGTCTCATTATCATAGTGACCAGGCTATTACCAGAGCAGCATTAGATTTTTTTTCTTTTCTTTTTTTTTTCCTTGCCAGAGCTGAGGACCGAACCCAGGGCCTTGTGCTTGCTAGGCAAGCGCTCTACCACTGAGCTAAATCCCCAACTCCAGCATTAGAGTTTTTAAAGCCAACTTAACACCATAATACTGTGACATTTAGTGTAGGCCCTATGAGATATTTGAGCAGACCTACAGCTGTCATTAATCTTATAGCCATCCATAATCTATCTCTGATAGTATATGACAAAACTATGTATAATGAGAGATAGCTTATAAAAATATTAAGGGACAGAATTACTTTTAAATCTTCATGGAATACAGAGATCAATTGTGACTTGTGCTATAGACTCATGCTAAATTTTCTGGTTATAGAGCCAGAGAGTGCTATTGTTAGTGGAATTATATCTAACTAGACAACATCAATTTCTACTTCTATTTCGCTGGACAGAGGATTCCAAGTAAAATGAAAAAAATAATAGGAGACAGTTCTTAGGGAGAGTCAGATCAAACAACAAATTCTGAAATGTGGCCACCATTCTTATGTCATTATAAATTAGATGTCAAGTTCTAGCACATATGACATAAAAATAGAAAGCTTTCCTGGTGGAGATTTTAGCTCCTCATTGGTTCAAAACAGGAATTTTTGAAAATCTGACTTTCTTTTGTTTTAAATTTCTACTTCTCAGTTTGGAAAAGTGAGCATCCTTTTATTGAATCACTGGAAAGTATACAAGCATAGACTACACTCTAAGAACATGAACATCTCTGTCAGTATTTTGCATGTCTAAACTGAACATACCAAAAGTACATGGCTCTAGCAATTTAGGGAACAGGCTATCAAGGGAATACTCAGTTACTATGGTTGAACTTCAGTTGTACATCAATACTTTCAATGAAGCAAAACTTAAAACAAAGCTGAAGATTGTAGGAATATTTCCACTTTGACCACCGACCCTCTAAATGAAGGTGGCAGTACAGTGCACAGTCTCATCCGGGTGAGCTCATGGTTCTGACAAGATCCTCAAGACTGATAGAACTTCTCAATTCTGTTACCACAGCTTTAGGGAGAAGAACATTTTGACTCTCCAAGTCACAGTATATGCTATCCCAATACAGTAATATTCAAAACATTTCTTACCTCACATTGAGAAATGGGTAATGACACTAATAGCAGCACCACACCAACTCACAAATAACTGCCACTCTGGCATGCTAAATTACCACATGATCAAACGTTCACCAAGAAAGTGGGGGATCCACTAAGAGGCATTTAAAAACTTTTAAGTAACAACAACAGCAACGAAATGGTTCATGATAACATGTGTTCCATTAATCTGGTAATCCAATGCCTTTATGCATCTTAGACAATGTGAGGTTTTCATGGAAATGGTCTGGGGGAACTTCCTGAGATGGTATAGGAACATGCATACACAGGAGGCTTTCAGAAAAGGAAGTGTGTGGAAGTTGAAGTGTTAAAACCCTGAAGTGCTTTTAGTTGTTGTTTTTTTGTTGTTTTTTTTTTTTGTTTTTGTTTTTGTTTTTGTTTTTAGGGGGGAATGTCCCTTTGAATAAGAGAATATTATATCACTGAAACTTAAAAATCTGTGAGAGGAAAACTGTTTCAATAATAAAAATGTCTCACCTTGATGAATTTCAGATGTCCTGTAGAGTGCTGTTGGAAAAGTAGACATGCTGGGAAGTTTAGCTGAGAAAAAGTATGTGAATATGCTATTATACTATTGAAGTTAAGAAAGTCATAATACACCATAAGCTCACACATGACTATAGTTGTGGTGGTATTGTGTTCCCCGAAATATTGTGCAGGCTAATAAACTTATCTGGGGTCAGAGAAAAGGATGGCCACAATATTAAACATAAGGATAGGCAGTGGTAGCACACACCTTTAATCCTAGCATTCCAGAGGCAGAAATCCATCTGTTCAAGGACACAGCCAAGCATGGTGACTCACGCCTTTAATCCCAGGGAGTGATGGTAGAAAACAGAAAGATATATATGGCATGGGGACCAGAAACTAGAAGCATTTTGGCTGGTTAAGCATTCAGGCTTTGAGCAGCACAGTTCAACTGAGATAAGGACACAGAAGCTTCCAGTCTGAGGAAATAAGACCAGCTGAGGAACTGGCGAGGTGAGGTAGCTGTGGCTTGTTATCTCTCTGATCTTCCAGCATTTACCCCAATAACTGGTCTCAGGTTTGATTTTTATTAACAAGACTCTTTAAGATTCCTGCTACATATAGTATCTATCATATTTTAAATTCATTTTTGAGTCATACTTTCTGAGAAGTCAAAATTTATATTATTGATTATTTTCTATTCAATAATATGTTTCCTTTTCTATTTTGGCTCAATCATATTTGCTTCACTAATTTTCCTTTTTTCATTATTACATTGTGTGTGTGTGTGTGTGTGTGTGTGTGTGTGTGTGTGTTGTGTGTGTGGTGTGCATGCTTTTCCACTCATGCCTGTGCATGCCAATGGCACCCATGTGAAGACCTGCAAACACATTGCAGATGCGATGTCTCTTATTCTACCCTATGGTTTCGAGGGATGGGATTCAGGTCATCAATTCTGGAACAAGTGCCATTACCTACTGAGTTCTTACCATCCCACTAATGAAAGCATTTTCATTTTAGACTGCCCTGTGCTACTGAATTAATAACTGATTAAATCAGGTTAAATACTCATTTGTTAACTTGTTTAAGTTTCTTTACAGAATCAATACATTTTCTGTACTGTATATTTAGTAGTCATTTTTTTTTATCTACCCATGAAAAAGAGTTTTGTTAAAATTGTAGCCATTTCTCTTTTGAAAAATTTTTCTCATTACATATTGGTGGGTCCCTACAGTAATAACCTATGTAAAATATCCAATAAAAAGAATTAAAAAAAGGAATAAACAAGGAAATATTGTCTTAGTCACTGCTCTATTACTGTGAAGAGACACCAGAACTAAGGCAACTCTTATAAAGGAAAGAATTTAATCGGGGCTCTGATTACAGTTTCAGAAGCTCAGTCCATTGTCATTATGGTGGGAAGCTTGGCAGCATGCAGGCAGGCATGGTGCTAGAGAGGTATCTGAGAGCTATTATATCCTGATCCAGAGGGAGAAAGGAAGAAAGAGAGAGATCCAGAGTCTGGGATGGGCTTTTGAAATCTCCAAGCCTGCCCTCAGTGTCACACTTCCTCCAACAAGGCCATATCGTCTATGCCTTCCAATCTTCCCTAAAGGTTCCACTGGATGGTGATTAAGCATTAGAAGATATTAACCTGTTGGGGTCCCTTATTATTCAAACCATCACAACTATTTAGTTCACATAATACTTCTATTAAAAGAATATCCAGTTTTCAATTTATGCAACAATTAATCTGTCAAGAACTCTTATGAGTATTTGTATATCAATGTATAATCTAACACAGGACAGATGCTCGGCATTTCTTCCTACAGACTATGTTAGTTTCCATTTAATATTTTAAAAACTCATGGTTTTTTTTTTTAGTTTATATGTTTGTTTCTCTTTGTTTCTCTTTGTTTTAAACTCTATATATTTTTCTCATATATTGTTTACAATCTAAATCTAAATGTAATATTAATGAATATAATTTTCCTTAAATATTGTATTTTAGTCTCTTGATCATTTTTAATGACAAAAACCTATATGCATGCATATTGGCTCAATCTTGAGTTCTTAACCTTTATAATAAACATGAAAAATATTGCCAATATTTTTTCATGTTTTTTTCTAATTAATAATTATTTTCCTTCAAACATAATCTTTTAAAAGATGCAAAAACTGGAGCAACTGGAAGAAAACTGTTAATATTTCTTCGTGTTTTATTAAGTACTTCACGATATTGTTTACTATGTATCTGTCATTGTTCTCTGTCATTTAATCCTCATGATCAAACTACAGTTGGCATCATTTATTAGCTCATAAAATCAATGAAGACACTATATCTCAAAGAATCTGCCCAGCTTTGCTAACTTTGCAGAGATAATGATTGGTAGACTCAGCCTGAATTTAGAGAGTCTAAACTTTCTCTCATTGTCCATTAAGTAACAATTAATAACATGGATCCCGTAGAAACAAAAAGGAACTAGGATATGTAATCTGTCTATGTGTCACTGTTTCCTAGTGATAATTCTTCAGAATGGTAAAAGGAGTTGGGTTTTCTCCAAGATAACCAGGTGCCTTGTCATAGTCACATTATGCAAACAGGAGATTGGGCTTATTGTATGCAAGGAGCTCCTATTGACCCCTACTGTTTCTAGCAGGTTTAAATTGGATTATAAATAATTGTCAAGCCTGTTTATCACCCACAGAGTGGGTGCCTTAACAAAAATGCTTACACAATATCCTGCATTATAACAAGTACTGTTATCTTGAAAAGTATAGATATAGAAGTTATTGCTTAATTTGATATGTTTCTGGGGAATTTTAATCCACAGATGAATAAATTGAAGTCAGCATACTTTTCTTGACCAATGTATTTGGAATTTCAAAATAATCTTTTAGCAACAAATCCTTTCAAGTCTGAAGTTTGATAATAGTCTAATTTAATATGGTGAATAGTAAGCTAAACTAGGATTAAAAACAAAACAACTAAGTCATTTTTTTTTTACATTACTTATGGGCATAGCTATTGAATATGAGCACCATACATGAGTATAAACCCTCAACCCAAAATATTTAAAGTCGAATTTCCAGACTGCTAAAATACTCTTGGGGCTTTGATATTTCTTTTATTTTAGGTTAACAGCTTTAGACTTCATTTCATCCCGATGTCCTGAAATAAGGTACACCAAAAATTAAGAAATACATTTTTTAAGATAATACAGAAAATTAGACACTGAACTTCTCAGACACTGATCTCAAGAAATGTCTCAAGAAGATGGTTTAATTGATGAATATTTCAGTGTGGGATTCAATGAGAGATTCAGTAACTGGTATCAACTTAATAGAAAATAATCTCAACTCAAGATACCATCAAGCATTATTAAAAAAATCACTAACTCCATAAAAATGAATGAAAAGGTAGTGTATTTTACTGTGCATTCACTTGATGCTTCTCAAGTATCTCTCCATCTCGGTAAATATAAGGATCAGAATGTCTGATGCAGACAAGGTGGACTAGGAAGGAACGGACAGGACTGAAGGGCACAAGTCCTCAAGCTCTCTCTGCCTTAAGAGGGTTGAGGGGATCACTTGGTTGTGCCTGTCAGTCACAGAAGATCAAGCTATAAAACACAAAGGTGTCATGGTAAAGCCAAGCACTGACTGCATGGCCGCTTTCTCTTCTGGCCTACTCGAATGTCACTATTCTGTGCTAAACTGCGTCCTGCTTCACTGTTGCTTCAAGGATGTTTATGTTAAGTTTTGTGTGGTGTCTATTAATTCTGAATTATTTTTATCTGCAAAAGTTTGTATATACTACTCTTCAAACGTTTCAATATTTATTTAAAGTATTCTTAATTGTAATTTCTTGGGAAACCATTGCAAATGCAAAGATTTCTTTCAGGACGTTTGTCCCTGGTTAGCTATGCTGTAAATTTTTAGAAGTTAGACTTAGTCACTAAATTTGCCATGCTAGTCTGCACTAACATGTGGGGTGTTTTGCTGGTATCTGAAACCTGAAAATACCTTAGCAAAGAAAGGGACATTCAGAGTCTTTGAGGCGATGCTTATTTCTTATTTGATCATCTTTAGTCTCTCCACTCCAATTAACTGCTTTGCTTTTGATGTTAGAGCTACATATTGTCAACATTGGTGCAAAATAGTTCATGCAAATTCATAAGTTAACAATTAGTTAATTTCAAATTCTATACCATTCTTCATTGCATGATGAAATATTGTGACCGTCTGCTCCCTCCCTCACAGAACATGAACCATTCCTTTGTTTATAGTAGCCCACCACTCTGTAGACTATACAGCACTTAGTCACTGACAGCTGTCTCAGTTTCTAGTTTCTAAAATATTAGATTGTTTGTCTTCAAGTATGTAATACTAGTGTTGATAACAATCCTAGGGACAAGAGAAAATTTGGCCAATAGAGATGTGCCAAAAAGAAGCTATAGAGAATTTCCTTTAAATGACAGAGTAAATGTCATTAATAAATAAAAATTTATACTGAGGTTGCCATGACCTACAATTAAATGAGCAGGGAAAAGAGTCAGTAGATAAAGAGATCCATACCAGATGCAAGCTTCCAGACATCCATATACATACAGGGTTCAAGACATGCATTGGGGATGGTTAGATTTTGGAGTATTTTTGAAACCAGTCTTTTATTGCTTTATCAAAATACTCAAGGAAAAACAATTTAAAGGAAAAGATACCTTTTGGCTCATGGTTGTAATTTCTAGTCCAATATCATGTGGTTGTGTTGCTTTATGAAACAGGGCAGGAAGAATGTCTTTGGGAATATGAGTATGTTGTAGATGATATTTACATCTTCATCACAGGTAAACAGAGAAATGGGAGGGAACAGGTATAAGCTGCCATTTTAAAGCATGACCCCAGTGACTAACCTCCTTCCAGGCCTGATATTTTTAGCACCACTGAATAATAACATTAAATTACTAATTCACACATGGAACAAGCCATTAATTTAGTCTGGTGCCATATAATCTAATCACCTTTCAATAAATGGAAATGGACCAGCTGGAGACCAACAAAACATAATTTGGGGGTGATAAGGCCACTGCATTTAAAAAGTATAGCAAACATATCACTTATAGCTAAAATGGGGGCCATTGTGTTCCTCTACTGCACAGAAATTATGCATGTTTTATTTCCAGCATAAACCTCAAAGTACTTCCTTTCCTGTAGATTTTTCTATTTTATAATCAGTATTTTATAGAATAAGCAGAAACATTTTGGTCAGGTCTGATTAAAACAAAGTCATGCTCAGATAAATTTATGTAAAGAAATGAATAGAGTGAGCTGGCTACTTCCCGTTATAGATGGAATCTGGAGGACGCTTGTGACATTTTGAAGTTATTTCTCTTGGATAACTGAAATAAGCATAAGAAGTTGAGGAGTCCTTCCAGCTTCACCTTCTCAGTCAGATTGATTGCTTACAATCCTCACCAATGTTTGATCTTTATCTTTTCCTGTAAATTCTTTAATAAACAGGGTGGGTGTTCAGCCACTTCCTATGTTCCCAGATTGTAATATAACTTATGTATCCTCTTAGGAACTAGAAAGTTTTTACTACTGAATTGCATTTTACATTGAAAAGTATGAAATATGTGTATTTCTATTCTATCATCATAGATATTTTGTTGTTTTTTTAATAAATTTAACTTCTCTAGTAAGCACAACATAACATGAGTTATTGAAAATCAATATGGTACTATCAAAGTTTTCATCAGACTGGATGTGGTCCTTAGGGTGGGTTTGTATCTCTGCAAAAGGAAATTTAACTGAGATAAGAAAGAGAGACACATAACAGCTAAATTCTAAGCATGGCAGTGGCAGGCTGGGTAGTAAAAAGAATTAGACAGAACTGAAAGAGATTTTGGAGATAGACTCCATAAAATTTGTATTGACAAGAGATGAAAAAGTAGATATCAAGTATTTCTATTTAGAGCCAAATAGAAACAGGAGTTGCAACTTGGTGAGATCATGCAAAATGGAAGAAAACAGATGTGTGCAGAGAAACGGCGGGTGTGTGTAGACAAGACTGGGTGGGTAAATCTTTACTTTAGATGTCTAAATTTAAGATTCCTGGCAATTTCATGTAGCTACATAAATCTGACTCTTATATGCACAGCTACAGTCACAATGCAAATGACCATTTTTTCTATCCAAATGTAATTTTTCTGACCTCCTATAATAAGTTGGATTTTTTTTTTTACTCTATCCACAGAGCACTGATTACTTGCTATATTGGTTTACTTATTAAATATACTATTCCTCTGTTGTCCAGTTTATCCTCCAGACTGATTTAGTAGAAATAAAATATGGTTCCCCTAATAGCTCTAAAAGCATAAGAGGCACCAAGTAAATGTTCTTTGCATGCATGCATGAATGAACGGATAAATGGATTGCAGCCTTCAATGAGTCATGTATATTGTTTTCTCTTTCTTCAAAAGATTGATAATAGATTTCAGACAAGAATCTCATTTTAATCTTCTCTCCATTCCTTTTTACAATGTGTTACAGTCTAATGGGCATTAAATAAATATTAATTGATTCACAGATATTAAAGAGAAACATACTGCTTCCATGGAACATTTATAGAATTCATCTGAAAAAAAAATAGATTTTTAAAAGTTAAATTTCTTTCAGCAGTGTTAAGAAAAATGCATCAATATATAAGGCTAGCGATAAGGAAATAGAATAAAAAAGGTAATGTAAATACAGAAAATAAGGACGTTAAGGCATAACAATAGGAACAGGCTTGTGGCAAGTTTTGTCCATAAAATGGTGGTGTGTGATATTAGTTACAGCTAAAAGAATTGAATTATCATTGCAGTTTGTAGTACTTCAGATGGAACTAAACACTGTGTATTATGCTTTCATCTATAGATAATTTCTTCCTGTTACAATGTCCTCTCCTTGAGTACACCTGTACCTAGAATCCAATAAGTACCTGTTACGCCCTCTTTGGGGTGTGTGTGTGTGTGTGTGTGTGTGTGTGTGTGTGTGTATGTGTGTGTCTTTTAGTTGAATAAACTCACAGCTATATACTACTAAGAATTATTCTTTTTGATTTAGAAACCAACATTTATATAAACCCAGTTTTTAAAATTTATATGATTTTTAAAAAATCATAAAAATCCCATATATAGTGTAAAGGCCTAGATAAAAGTAACAAAAATTTTTGGAAAACCCCAGCTGAGAAGAGTAACTTTAATTTAAAAAAAAAAAAAAAAGTCTGTCTTAAAAATGGCTCATCTCTGCCAGCATTGTCATTAACACATTAGTAGTAATTAAAACCATAAGTGGAGGTTTTAGATGACTGCACAGCTGAAGAAGAGCAATTAAGCATCCAAGGCAGGAAGGAATTCACATTTTCTTCATAATCAATTGTGCAGGTATTAAAAAAGGCATTGGAGACCACGAGGAGACCAAAAAAAGAAATTGTAAGGAGACAGAAAAAATAATGACGAACAGAACATTTATCCACTTTCAATATTTCTATTTTCACAAAAATAGGGGCATAAGTAATGGGGCAAATATGTAAATAAAGAAAGAATTAATACTTTAAAATTATAAAACATAAACTAGAAAATTCTCTTATTTTCATGGTTTATTAAATTGTCTTGATAAAAATGGTATTGGCATGCATGGTTACTTCCTTTTCATCCCACTTGTTAATATGTAATTTGGAGAAATGGAGAAAACAAGACAGAGTAAGTCATTTGAAACCTAAAATACTTTTCAATGAACCTGAAATTTGAATATGCCATGGTGTGTGTGTGCGCGTGCGTGCGCACGTGCGTGCGTGTGTGTGTGTGTGTGTGTGTGTGTGTGTGTGTGAAGCTGCACAGCCATCTATCTATTCAGCTCTTATTAGAATGTTTTAAATGGAAGGGACAGTAAAACAATGCATCATACTGTTATTAGTAAGAAATAATATAGTGCTTGAAATTCCAGTCTTAGGAACAAAAAGAACAGACTTTTCTTAGGACACTGTTCTTGGGTAGATTTCCATGGAGCCATCGTTTCCCTCTGTGGTTGGTAGATGCTCCATTTCATTAATAGAAAGATATAATCCTAACCTCCACAGAATAATGAGCCAGTGTTTATTAAACACCTTACCATCTAGAGAGGGATACCAATGCATACAGAGTGAGCTGGCACAGACCTATGTAGCTTCCAGAGTAAGAAGGAATATCGTGCTATGATATGGATCTATATTATCATTGCAAAGACATTTATTTCTTATTAATTTTAGCTCTCCACCAAGCTTAAATTCCTTCAACCCTATTACATTAGTCCCCTAAATATGCTGATGAAAGTAATGTGCAGAATTGTAACTCTAACAAATATTTACCTAAGCTTCTTTGAGGTTTCATCATTTATGTTTGTTCTGATCTGTAACCAACATTAATGAGAATTTGCTAACTCTCTCCATTGACCAAGAACACTTTTCCTTTGAAGAACTTTTTGAGTTCGCTGAATATTTTTCTTACAACCTCAGGAAAACTTTTTTTTCTTCTTTTTTTTTTAGCTGAGGATCGAACCCAGGGCCTTGCACTTGCTAGGCAAGCGCTCTACCACTGAGCTAAATGCCCAACCCAGGAAAGCTTTTATCAGACCTTATTAAAAGTCTTTTGCTTTCTATGACATCTTGATGGATTCTTTACTGTCATGCAGTCTATCCAACCCTCATAGGCTCTAACCTATCATTCATTACAAAGATTTGTAGTATTTTTCCATCTACTATTCTCTCACTCAAGGAAACTTGTTGCCCAGTAAAAAAGGCATCCAGTAGGCAAAGAACATCTGTAGCTCAAATCTTAAAAGTTATAACTCCTTTTTGACAAAAAAGGGGAAATGTGGTGATATTGTATCCCCCAATATATTATATACCCTAATAAACTTACCTGGGGTCAGAGAAGCAGAATGAGCCACAGCTAACCTCACATCGCCAACTTCTCAGCTCATCCTATTTCCTAAAATTGGAAGCCTCTGAGTCCTCGTCAGAATGGATCTCAGCTGAACTGCTGCTAGAAGCCTAAAAGCTTAAAAGCCTCTAGTTTCTGGTCCTCACGCCTCATATACCTTTCTGCTTCCTGCCATCACTTCCTGGGATTAAAGGTGTGTGTCACCATGCCTGGCTGTTTCCAGTGTGGCCTTGAACTCACAGAGATCTCTGCCTCCCTAGTGATAGGATTAAAGGTATGTGTGCCACCATTTTCTGGTGTGTATGTCTGTCTAGTGGCTGTTTTGTTCTCTGACCCCAGATAAGTTTATTAGGGTGCACAAATTATTATCAGAGACTAAGTCAAGTTTAGCAGCCAGCAACACTTTCTTTGACAATGCAACTAACTCCTACAAGTCAAATATAAATTGAAGAATAATAGCACTCTGCTATTTTCTCAGAGGAGCAGCAAAAAGCTTCTCCGTAAATAACATTTGGGGTAAATGCAGAGTAAATGGTTGGAAACAATGGAAAAATTAGTTTGCCCTTTCTGTGCTCTGGTAGGACAAACAAGTGTGCGTCCTGGAAAATATAAGCAAGTCAGGTTATGCTAGTGGCTCTCTTCCTGTTTGCAAACTGACAGTTTCTTTCTTTCTCACATGAAAAATAGGAAGAGAGAGAGAGCACCGACATCTCCTTTAGATGGACAACCATCTCTTTCTGGAGCACCGGCATTCATGACCTGTCCCTTTCCAATGATACCTCTTCCTAAGCTCCCATCATTAATGGCTCGTTTTTCAGTATGAAAATTTGAGGGGAGACAAACATTCAGCTCATTGTAGAAGCTGAATTGAAGGATGAGTCAAAATAAATATTTCAAGAGGTCCAATGACTGTGGGTTAAGATAATAGGCTGAATCTGGTAGACGTGTCTGTAGCATCGAGGGTTTTTAAGTAAAAATTTTGTAAAATGTTGCAGCTTGGCACCTTAGTGTCTACTATGAGCCACCTTTTCTTTATTCCATGTCTACCCAGTATACGTAACTGTGTAGGTGTGCCGAATTCACTGAAAGGCAGAGAATAAATCAAAGTAAGACTGGCAAAATAATTCAGTTCTTATAACAGCACTGTCACACTTGGATCTGTAGAAAACATTTTTATCAAAATATATTAAATTTAATTGTATTTCATTTTATCATCAAGTTAAAATAATTTCAAAATATAGTATAAATAATATAGTTTACTATCATTTGATTTTCTGAAAAACCAAAGAAAACAAAATCAAATCTGAATTTAGCTTCGTTATTTGGGTATTTGTAAGTAATGTGTTACAAAATGCAAAGAATAACATATGGATCATGAACCTTCCTCCTCATAACTCTGCCAAATTTGGTGTCAGTGGCAGGAAATATCATGAGAACTTACTTACTGTAAATAAACATTCAATTGTAAAATTTTAGTGCAGTCTCCTGTAACACATTTTTCTTCACAATCACAGGCTAAAGTGAAATAATCCTCAGCTTTGAGAGCTAGAACTTAACTACTAATAGAAGCTAGTATTCCTAGAAGTTGCCTGAACTACACATGTTAAAATATCGATTGTCACTTATCACTTGAAAGAGTCTCACTTATAAAATTTTTATTAGAGTACTCATTTTAAAATTCCTTATTATCAGAATTTGAATATCCTCTTGAATAAGACCACTAATGGATGTGAACTAGGAAAAAATGAAAGCTTTCTAAGGTCAACTAACACAGCTGAATTAGTTTTTACAAACATGTAAAATAATTATGATCTAGCCCATAATAGAAAAAGAGGACAAAACTGAATCAACTCACATATTTCATTCACATGTTTTCCTTGTATACTGCCCTGAGGAAGCCCAGATGGCTGAAATGTTGGCAGGATTTTGCACCTGCAATGATAATAAACTGTTCTGTTATTACCTGTGGTACGCGAGTTGAATTCTCCAAAGCTAAATGCACTGGTGAGTTCACAGTTTATATTGTAGGTTTTAGGATTGGTAAATGCATGTCATGGAGTCTGTAAAGTTCACCTTTAGCAATAGAATGCCAGAGGCCCAATGAAGCCTCCTCATCCCGACATCTTGTTTGCCAAAGCCTAATGCAGGGTAGCTGTGAGAAATAATATATCATGTATGTATATACTATCACATACACACATTATAAATACACACACAATAACACACACACTAACACACATACACACACACACACACACACACACACACACACACACACACACACTGGCAAACTGACAGTTTAATAAATAAATAGGCTAGTCTGATATACCAAGGGTGTGGACATGTCTAGAGGTTAGACAATTTTTTTTTCACTTAGAAAGTCTCTGAATATGAAGAAACGAATGAGGATATATTTGAAGGACTTGGGACAAAACTTTCTATATTATTACACTATTTTAATATAAAAATAAAGAACAAGCTCTTTGTGTTACGTATTTTAGAGATTTTGAAATAAGGGAAAAGGAAATTAGCATCAATTACAGTAGCAATACACAAGCCTGGCTTTTAGTATAGTGTTTTTCCTACATGTGGATATTATTGAGACATAGAGTTCTGTTGTATTGTCCCTAACTGACATAAATACTTACTCTATGTTATTAAATGCCTGCAAATTCTTCTCACTTAATACCCATCCTTCACATCTCTGGTGGTTTAAACCAGGTATCCCCATGAATTAGAATTTATGAGTCTTTGAATACATGTTCCCCAGTTAGTGAAACTGTTCAGGGGCGCAGGGGGTTTAGGAAATGTGATTTTGCCAGATGGAGTGTGTCACTGGAAGTAGGTTTGGATGTCTGCAAAGCCATGCTCCATCTCCAGTTTGCTCTCTGTTTGTAGCTTTTGGTTAGCGATGTAAGCTCTCAGCTATTTCTGCCACTGTGCCTGCCTACTGCCATGTTTTCCTGTCATGATGGTGATAGTCTCTTATCCCTCTGGAAACATAATCCCAAAATAAACTTTTCAGAGAGTTGCTTTGGTCATGATGTTTTATCACAGCAATGAGAAGTAATTAATCCAATTCCCAAAGAGTTTCACCCTTTTGGCTCTTAATCTTCCTTCTTCCAATTGCAATATCACAGTCTCAGGGGAGTGCTTCCTGACTTTCCTTCCTGGGGAAGTTCCTTTGATTAAATGTCCTCATAGCACCTCAAACATTTCCTTTGTAGAGATTAAAGTGTGTGTGTGTGTGTGTGTGTGTGTGTGTGTGTCTGTGTGTGTGTGTGTGTGTGTGTTTATGGAGTTTCTCCTGCCTCCTCTCCTCCCATTCCCTCCCACCACCTCCCTTCAGCCCCCCTCCCCCATCCACTCCTCCTCTGTATCTGTTCAGAATAGGACAGGCCTCCCATGGATATCAACAAAGCATGGTATATCAAGTTGCAGTAAGACTAGGCAAGTCCCTTAGGATTAAAGCTGGACAAAGCAACCAGTATAAAGAATAGTTCCCAAACCCAGCCAAAGCCAAAGCTCCTGCTCCCACTGTTTAGGAGTCCCATAAGTAGACCAAACTACACAACTGTCATATATATGTAGAGGGCCTAAATTGCTCCCTGCAGGCTTCCTGGTTGTCAGTCCAGTCTCTTTGAGACCCTATAAGCCCAGATTACTTGTTTCTGTGGGTTTTCTTGTGATATCCTTCAACCCTATTACTCATATGATCCTTCTTCCCTTTCTGCAGGGGAATTCCTCAAGCTTGGCCTAATATTTGGCTGTGGCTCTCTGCATCTGTTTCCAACAGTTACTGGATGAAGGCTCTCCAGCGACAACTGGGGTAGTCACCAGTCTATGTTTATAGCAGAATATAGTTAGGAGTCCTTGTATTTTTTTTTCTCCAATCCTGTTTGATTCTATCCTAGGTCTCTGGGTCGTCCAGCCTCTGGATCCTGGCACTCTAGGGGTGGGCTCACTCTGGGTCTCAGGCTGGACCAGTCATTGGCTGGCCACTCCTACAATCTCTCTGTTTACCCTTACCATAGTAGCACATCCCATAGGCAGAAGAGACTGTAGGTCAAAGGTTGTGTGGTTGGGCCAGTGTCCCAATCCCTCCACTAGAAGTCTTTCCTGATCACAGCAGATGGTCATTTCAGGCAATGTATCCACTGTTGTTAGGAGTCTTGGAAGTTTCTAATATCGATGTTCTCTATTAGAAAATGAATTTTTCATTTAAAATTTCATTTATATTTTGTTTAATGCATACACACATTAAAATTTTAAACGTATTAGTATTAACAGATTTTCAAATAATGAGATGGTAGGCACTATGCATATTATATTTTGATCTGGTTGAGATTGTTATACAGTGAATTTACTGGCATCCAAATATATTTTTTGAGTGTAAAAAAGTGGCTGAAGGCAATGTAAATTTAGAGTTTCTAATAGTACTAATATAATTTAAAAACAAATTTAATCATTCTGAAATGATTAGTGATTTCTCATATGTACCCTGCATATTCTGTTTATAAGTGGTAAATAAGGGAATGAAAATAAGTTATGGTGCTGGAGAGATAGTTCAATGGTTAAAAGCACCAGCTGCTCTTTCAGGGCATTCATGCTTAGTTCCCAGTACCCATATCTGGCAGATCGCAAACATGTAGCTGCATAGGATGGCATGTCATCCTCTGGTCTTCTTGAGCAGCAACACACATAGGATTCACTCACATTGTTACAAGTGCATATACATCAATGAAGCAGTAAGACAACATAAATGGAAATACTAAACATAAATCTTCAAAAAGTTTGGTTAAACAATTTAAGACAAAATTAGGACATGTATAGGCCTGCCTCATTTATTGATTAGTAAAATTAAAATTGTAAAAATGACAATGTTGCCAGCATTGATCTGAAAATTTTATATGATTTATAAAATGCCAATTAAATTGGTCACTGAAATATGTTGTAGACTGTTATTTTAAGGTGTGTAACTTTTGTTTATATTGTGTTTGCTTTACCTCTGTGAAGCTATGTTACTATCCCTGTCTAAAACATCTAATAAAGAAGTGAATGAACAATAGCAAGGAAGAGGAGAGAAATAGATGGAGCTGGCATGCAGAAAGAATATAGAAGGAGAAATCAAGGAAGAAGGAGCCAGAAAAGGAAGAAGGCCAGAAAAGGACAAAGATTCCAGGGGCCAGTTACCCAGCTACACAGCCAGCCATGGAATAAGAGTAAGAGTTACAGAAGTAAGCAAACAAGAAAAGCCCAGAGGTAAAAGACAGATGAGATAATTAAAATTAAGGAAAGTTGGCTAGAAACTAAGCCAAGTTAAGGCTGTGCATTCATAATTAAAAATAAGCTTCCATGTGTGACTTATATGGGAGCTGAATGGCAGGAAAAGAATAAAAACCACCAAAAACAGAATTAGAAAAGGAATTATAGTCCATGTGGAAATATAGAGGACACACAAGAATCACAGCAATATATCATATGACGAGTAATACTTGAGGTATCACAATATCTGAATAATGTCAAATTATATTACAAAGCCATAAGCAATGGAAAAATGTATGATTTTGTCATACTCACACATATTTAGCTGTAGAATGATGGAGTATGTGATATGATGTCAAAAGTATGTAAAATGTAGGAAAATTGTGTAAATCTTGATGTACAACTTAAATTTTGCTTTCTCACAAATGGGCAGAAGGCATTGGATGTGTTTTATGACTTATATGTATAACTTGCCCTGATGGGTCAGGAATCACTATGGCAGTTATATTGAGACTAAGTTTAAAAGATAACATGGAGATAAGAGTCTATATAATACATATAGAAGATATTTGCAGCTTGCAGTTGTACCTGGAAGCTTTCCTGTGTCCCGCCCAATCTGCAGCCGCTCAGACCCAAATAAACACACAGAGATTTTATAATTTTTAAACGATGGCCTAAAGGCTCAGGCTTCTTGCTAGCTAGCTCTTACATCTTAAATTAACCCATTTCTATAAATCTATTCTTTGCCATGTGACTTGTGGCTTACCAGTACTTTACATCTTGGTAGTGACTAGCAGCATCTCCTCAGCTCTCCTTTCTTCTTCTCTCTCTCTAGTTGGAATGTCCCACCTAACCTTATCCTGCCTCACCATTGGCCAAACAGCTTTGTTTATCAACCAATCAGAGCAACACACATTCACAGCATACAGAACAACATTCCACAGCATGCAGTAGTTTATTAGCATTAGAGTTTGTGAGAAGTGCTTAAATTGGTAGCATATAATAGGAAACAGTGCTAAAAGCATTTGTTGAATATTATATACCAGTTACAAGTACACTCTGTAGTTTAAGACTAAAGCAGCAAAAAGATTTGACATGAAATGAGACTGGAAATTTTCTGGGGGATACATTTGTTAGGAAAGGTCAGTAATTCTATTTTGAACACATTAGGTTAGAGTTTTCTAATATGCATTAAAATGAAGATCTGTTGCAGGAATTGTGTATATAAAGCTGTAGGACAGGAGTTATGTACAGGTTACCAAAATTATTTTCAAATGCTTACATATTCTCAATATATTAACTTAATATTTACTTACATATATACCCATGGAAATAATAATGAAACAAATTCAATTAAGGCGTATTTTATTTATCTAGATATGCATGGATAACTAAGATATATTTACTCTCTTTCCTATTGCATTTTTAAATATATTGGGTTGTGTGGAATAGTTCACACTTGCCATAATTCATATTTCTTCAGCTAAATGAGAGTAACTCAAAGCTGACAATTACATAAATAACTAAAAATAACTGGAAATAAAATGTAATAAATGATACCCTTACATATTAGCAAAAAATATTTACATTCACCTTCATCCCTCACACCATTTTATCTTATTTTGATTTTTCAACCTAATAAGCTACATCTTGTACTACTATAGTAATTTTAACTAGCATAAACATCAGCAGAATTATAAATATTAAAATTATTAATTGTTTGTCAGAGCTATTTTTAATTCCAACAGACAAATGATGCTTCTCATGTTCCCAAGTATTTTATTCTTAAAACTTTTGATATATAATGACTTCTCATATCATTTCAATGAATATTCTTCCTTGTTCTCTTTTGATCACCTCACTATTATTTATGTCTGAATGCTAATAAGTATAATCTTATAAAACTTTATACAAGCAGTACACAAAATTGTCAGATCTGATTATTATAAGGAGTTTGAAAAACTGCTCATAGTACATTGAAGCTAAATCTTAAAAATAGTTTTTGAGTGGCTGTTTATTGAATTATAATGCTGTAATATTCCCAGTCTTTGCTAACCATGACAAGATTTGTTTCCAAGAAAAAAACAAAATAAATTTATATTAATATTTACTCAAAATCATTTTTGTGTTAGGTGATTACCTTCAGCCAATTTATTACTGTGTATAAGTGATACCAAATTATATTGCATATAATGTTCAGAGGAAACCTTGAACATGAAGCTAATGAGCACATGCTCAATACACCAAGTGAGACAGGAGACTGGCTTGTTTATGAGAGAAAAGAGTAGAGGAAGTAGGGAGTTTACAATAAGAAATATGTTATGTATGACGTGGCTAACATTTGTTGATTTCTGCATGATCAGTAAAAGGGAATGAGAAAAAGTCAGAAAGACATTTCTTCTAAAGTGACAAAGCTGTATATGACCAGATGAGCTCTTTGAAGGGGAATGCTATCAAGAATGCTGCTTTGACAATACTATTTTTGAGGCATGTGGTGGTATGAATAAGAATGGCCCCCATAGGTTGATATATTTAAGTGCTTAGGGAATGGCACTGTTTGAAAGGATTAGGAGGTATGGCCTTGTTGGACCAAATGTGTCTGAGATTTTAAAAGTCCAAGCTGAGCCTAGTGACTCTCTCTTCCTGCTGCCTGTAGATCCTGATATAGAACGCTCAGCTCCTCCTCCTCTGCACTATGTCTCCCTTTGTGTCATCATGCTCTCCCACCCCCAATGCTGATAATGGACTAAACTTTTGAAATTATAAGCAAGCTCCAATTAAATGCTTTCCTCTGTAAGAGTTGCTGTGGTATCTCTTCACAGCAATAGAATACTGACAGGTACCTTTTAGACAATAAGTAGATGAGTCAAGTTAGTTACATGGGCCATGGTTCCACTAAGTGGCCAAGGTTAGGGAATGACGATAAAAACTATCAGTAGGTTAACGGCAATAAATCTATGTGGTGGGATACAGTGGTCTCATATGTACTTTCTAGACAAAACAGGAATGGACTCTAAATTCCATTTAACTCAAGGATGATCTTGGGTGACTATATTGGCATAATTAGAAGTAAGGAACTTAAAAGTGAATATATAAATGTGATCCTCTGTGCCAAAAAGGCACAGAAGTTCTTGGTGACACATATTTAGTGCCTGAATGAATTCACAAACTGACCACGAAACTCAAGCTGAGTAGTAACTGGAACAGTGATGGGAGCTGGACAAATGAAATGAAAATGCAGCATCATCAAAGGATGGCAGTTCTGGATAGATTAAAGGAGTCCCAGAGAGAACTGACTACCAGGTGAGCTGGTGATCAGAAGGGACTGTAGACTACAGATGCCTGCAAGTGCTGGTCACGATAAAGAGCACCTCAGCCCTCAAGAGGAACCACAGGAGAATGGAAAGTGAACTCTTAGGAAAGAAAGCCAAGGGCACTGCGGGAGAAAGCCACCAGTTAGACTTCTTTTGCAGCTTGGCTAAGATATTTACCATGGGTCTGGTAATTTAAAACATACCGATGTGCATTTTTAAAAAATAGTTACAGAACTTTCATCTTGGATTACAAAATATATGGATTGGTTTTCTACATAAGTATAAGCACGCTATATTTTTAAACTAATAAAATGTGATATGCTTCTGTCAGCCTTTACACAATGAATCCAGTTGTTGAGTTCATTACTGCATTTGGTTTTCTTTACATTGCCTGTCATGGTTCCTTTAACAATTCTTCCAGATGCTCTCTGGAATGTTTGCTCAATACTCTCTGAATTGATACTCTGCTCAGATATTGTTGTACTTTAAAATGTGTCCATCTACATCTCTATATGCAAAAATGTAGATAAGCAGACTACACACACACACACACACACACACACACACACACACACACATATGTATACTAGTGTTATTGCATTGGTCTTCACTTACAATAGTTACTGGCTTGTTGCCTTCACTTTAAATCTCCATTACTGCACTTTCTAAGGCTAAATTATTATCTTTGCTATTAATCTTTTATTTCTGTATTTTTTCAGTTTGGTTTAATGGAAATTTATCTGTTATTATAGGCATTTCTGATATATTTGCCTTATAGTCTTTCTTTAGTGGATACATGGGATTACTTTTATATTTTTGTTTTTAACTGTCTTTGGATGTGGTTAGCACTTGTATTTTCTCCCTTTTTTATCCCACCTACCACGTCCATAGCTTATGATCATTCACACCCTGCCTTTGAATGCTGGTTTACGAGCTGTCCTTTCACTTTTCCCAGCCCATAAAAACTCCTTTATGGGGAAGCATTTCAAGGGATGGTCATCTAATTAGAGATGGCTTCAGTCAGTTCTTTTTCTTGTATACATCTATGACTCTCTCTCTCTCTCTCTCTCCCTCTCTCTCTCTCTCCCCCCCACCCATGTGTGTATGTGTGTGTCTCAGAAGTATGGGTGGAAGTCAGAGGTAGACATTGAATGTCTTCCTTATTCATTATCCACCTTATAACTTAAAATTCTGCATGTATTTTTCTATTTCTGGTTTTGTGCATATGTGTGTACAGTGTCCACAAAGGTCAGATCCACTGAACCCAATCCAAGTGCTCTGCAATAACAGTACATGCTTTTAACCAATTAGCCATTTCCCCAGACCAACCCCTTATTTTTGGAAACAGGGTTTATTACTTTGGGGCTTGACATTTGAACAAGACCAGGTGGCTAACAAGCCGCTAGGGTCCTCCTGTTGTGATGATATTTTATTTGTGCTGAAATGTGATATTTATTTGTAAAGTAATAAATAAAGTCTGCTTGGAGATCGGGCATAAACAGAAGTCAGCCAGTAGTAGCACACACCCTTAATCTGATCACATGGCAGACAGAGTCTCCGTGTGGTCAAGGACACAGCCAAGTGTGGTGACACATGCCTTTAATCCCAGTACCAACCATAGAAACCTGGAGGTCTGTATAGACAAGCAGTAATGAGGAAGTGATATGGCTGGGCTTAGAGCCAATGAGAAGGCATAAGAGGAAGGCAAGAAAGGTGCAGGTTAGACAAGAAGAAGCTCTCTTGGGAAGCTAAGGTAAGTTGGTAAGCTAAAGTTAGTTGGTGGCTATTGCTCTGGTCTCTACGGCTTGCAACCCTGTATTTGGCTCTGTGTTTCTTATTGAATAACACTGTTTAGAAATCTGTCTACATCCTGTCCCTTCCTCCACAACACTAGGATCACAGATATCCTGCTTTTTGTGTAGATGCTAGGGATCCACACTCCAGTCCTGTGTGTGTGACAAGACTTTACTGACTGAACCCTCTCCCTACTCCTTTAGGTCTTGATAGGCATCTTGAGTCAGGTCTCTCTGCCAGAGACCTGCCAGCTATCTGAAACCACAGCTCACACGGAGGGGTTTTATTTCTAGCTTTCTTCAAAGAGTTAGAAAGATATCCTGCTAGCACTGACACCAAAAACTTTATAACCTTGGTCCTGCTTTTTGTCTGACAGCATTTTAGTCCCTTTTACTTTGTCAGAGCGAAGTTCAGATATGAGGGTAGGAAGGTCTGTGCTATGTACCCCTCAATATCATCATTAGGTTCTTCTCTTTGTCTTTTTTATTATAGATATGAGTTTATCAATATGGGTTTGTAATATTTATTTTATTTTGTTATGCATTTGTAAATATTTTGAGTCAGAATATTCATAGACCATCTCTTTTTGAAAGATTTGTTCTATCTGGATGTGTTTTTCTCAATGGGGTATGTGTTTATTTGAATAATGTTAAATGGAATAAAACCCATCAAATATTTATTTATTTATGTTTGGTGTTCAGGGTAGGAAGGAATTATTGCTAAATAATTACTTGTAATGGCTATTTTCCCATTATTTTCAGTTAAGCTTTGAGATGTGCACAAATATGCCTATAATGTAAGTGTTATGAAATGCAAAATATAAATCATATTAATCATGTGAAAAAATTAATCATAGGGATTGACAAATTGCAATGGAAAACTATAACAAATTCATAAAAATAGAACATTTTAATGAGGCATCATTTTGTGCAAATGACTGTGAGGGAGATAGTTTTTGGAGATGAATAGGTTTATGAAATGGTAGATTTCTAAACAGGCCATCATAAAAGCTCAAAAGCAGACAGGTTTTTCAGAAATTCTGGAATGAATTGTATTTTGCTGTGTACAAGTTAAAATGAGTAAGGGTCAGAAGAGACCAAGATATGTGCACATGGGAATGTCTATCTCCTTCTGGTCTACCCACTGCTATTAAATCTGCCTTTTCTTAAGCTAGAGAGGATCATCTGATTTTTAATAACTGTCCAAGTTTCTTAGTCAATCAATGGCCTAACTCTACTATAGGTTACTAAAGCAAGTCTCTCCACTTATTAGATGCTTATTTAATTAGATTCTGTCTTCACTACTGATTCAGACCTTTTATACTGAATTTTCATTCACTCATTTTCATGGGGCTTTGTAGGTATCAACTACATATTTTGTATCTCTACATATGACGTCCTTGAAATGAATTTGAAACTCATGGGAATTAGTATGGATAATTAATTTTAATATTTCTTTATAGTGATATTTTATTTGTATTGAAATGTGATTTTATTTGTATGTCAATAAAGTTGCCTTGAGGTCAGAGCAAGCCAGAGCAGAAGCCAAGCAGTAGTGGGGCACGCCTTTAATCCCAGCACTTGGGAGGCAGAGCTAGGCTGATCTCTGTGTGTTCAAGGACACAGCCAGCAGGGCAGACACACGCCTTTAATCTCAATACCAACCATAGACGACCTGGAGGTCTGTACAAACAGGCAGTGACAAGGAGGTCATGTGGCTGGGTTTACAACCAATGAGAAAACAGAACAGAAAGTCTTTAAATAGACAGGACGCACAGAAGTAGGTCTCTTGCAGAGAGGAGGAACCGCAGAAGCAGTGAAGGGTAAGGTTTTCCGCTCTTGCTCTGACCTCGTGGTTTAACTCTGCAATCAGTTCTGTGTTTCTTATTTAACAAGCCGGATACATCTACATTTCTTTATACATAGTCAGTGTTTTGAATGAATAGTAGTCATTTTTGTGGCTAGAAGAAATACTAGGAAAAAGAATTCTTAGTTTAGGTATTGTTGTTTTCTTCTTTTTTATCTTCATGGTCTTTATTTTCAATGGCCTATTTTCACTAGAAATCTCTTGCATTCTCTCTGTAAATATATATTTACAAAGACAAAAATCCAGATTTAGTATATAAAAACACATTAATGCCATAAAAATATCACATGAAAACTAGTTTTTCAAGATAGATAATACATAGTTCAATAAACAACCCATAAAAATCATATTTCTCCTTCTGAATAATGACAGCATCTTAAAAATTTCCAGAAGACATGATTCAGTCCATCCCTGTAATCTATTTATATATGTGTAGAAGGTAACAACTGTATGTCTAAGACAGAGTCAGAGTCAATGTGCTGTCAATCACATTCCATCTGTTATTAGTTTCAGATAGAAGACAAACAAGAAGACTGACAGTTTGGTGTCCTTTGCAATCTGTGTCACCACCACAGACAAGAGAGTTTTATGTCATCACTCAAGGCCGTCACATTTGGTGTATGTGCCTACATGTCTTAAATTTATTTTTACTTTCAATCCCCATAAATTAATATGGGAACTACATATTGATTACATACTATCATGAAAATACGTTCCCATTCTATAATATCATAAGCATTATATAAAATCATTTGTGCTGTCATAAAATCCCACAGAACATTGTGGGTCATTGTTTCATAGAAGGGCTCCTTTAAGATGAATGGTATATATAATTTGTCAATTCTTTTTTAAAACACAGAAAGAATCTCTACATGTAGGTAGCATATAAATCAAAAGATATGTTTACTTTTTAGTAACAGGTTTTTTTTTAAATTTAAATACTTGAAACTTTTTAGAGCTACAAAAAGAGATACTTCTAAAAATGTAATTATGTTTGCTTTATAGGTAATAATTCTCCAGTGAAGTGGCAAATTAGTTCAAAAAACTGAAATCTGAGCTTAAATCTTGATAGAAAATGAAGTAGCAAGAATAAGAATACCTTAATCTGGAGAATATTTTTTTAATTAAAATTTCTTTTCTTGATATGTTTCTTACTATATTTCTTACAATTTCATCTCTTTCCCTACTGTCTACATGTCTGATTTTACAATGTTATTTGAGACTAGTGATTTGCTTATTGATAAAATTCATCCTAAATAAGTTAAATACTTCTGTACTCAAAAAGCATTTTATATTAATACCTGTATAAAACACCAACAAGCTAACATCTCATGTTTAGTTGAAAGTTTTATACTAGAAAGTAGATAGGCTGTCACTCATTTCATAAGAATTACAGATCTCAGAGAAGTGCAAAGACCTGGGTGCAAAATTCTTAATTCCAAAACCATGAGATTGCTTGTATATAAAGATTACGGGATTGAATACCTTATATTCCTCTGTTTTCAAGCAGGATCACATCTTCTTCATGTAGTAAAGTGCATGCATTGTTCATAATGGCTTTCTACTATGCCATCAGAGATAGTTTCTTAGGCCATTACTGAATTTATTTGCATTTTTCCCTAAAAATAAGTAATACTACGATTATTACCTTTGCCTGAAATTAATGGTAAAAATTGAAATGTATTCCATTAGAATAGAGCAACTGTGCCAATGTTTCCTTGTAATTGGCAGTCTAATTATTTTTATTTTCTTCTATGCTGCAGTATTTTTAAATGGTTTTCTCAAGAAAAGTATATGCATCACCTTCTCCCCTCGAGGCTGCCGATACCACACAATTTCTTTCTCTGACAATATCATGATGAAAAGAAATTGGTTGTTAACTTTTTTTCCCCTTATAACCCTTCTTTTCCAAACTTGTTACTAAAATTCTCCTTCATTTTGGGGTTTAATAACTTTCAGGATAGAAATAAAGGTTAATTATAGCTGTTGAAATTATGCTACTTTTCTCCCTTCAATTGCAGTTATCATTGTACTATTTTCTCAGTGATTTCTCTTTGTGGGTATGTAATCATTTGTTTCTCTTGTTCCCACTGCCTTTTCTTCTTCTTTTACAGAGGTTTCAGTCTGGTCAACCATATTATTACTTTCATTTAATGCTGTATTTTTGTGGATTTGTATTCTTTCAGTTTGGAGTTCAATTCTTCTTTTGTATTTTTTAAATCTGTTTTCATATCATTTTTATGTTTATTCTCTTGTATATCAGTGTTATATTTTCTCTGGTCTCATGCTATTAGTAAACAGTAAAGATTATATTTTCTTGTAATATACTGAATTTTAAACATTTTGAGATGTTTTTCCTGTTCCGATAGTATTTCCTATAGTCTGTTAGCATTATGTCCTATCAGTTTGAAAAAATATTTTTCCCCAAAGGAACTACTTTATTTTCTACTTATTCCAATTTTTAGCACTAAGCTCCTCACTAAACTCCTAAACTTTGAAGTTTAGGCAATGGGTTGTTAATTGTCTTGGAAGCAGTGTTTGTCTATTGCAATATGATCATCTTTTGGTAACAGAAATTTTGTTTTTGTTTTTGTTTTTCGAGACAAGGTTTCTCTGTATAACTTTGCACCTTTTCCTGGAACTCACTCTGTAGCCCAGGCTTGAACTCACAGAGATCCGCCTGGCTCTGCCTCCCGATCCATAATGGAAATTTAAATCACATAGACCAGTAGTAAGCTCTACTTCCAAACAGAAGGAGAAGGAAGTAGAAATGCCTTGACAGCCATTAAAACTCAGCCCTAAAACAAATTATATAACACTCTACTAGTCCCCTGGCAACCTCACAGAAAACCTCTGCTGAATGACGATATGAAAAGAATCTCTCTCTCTCTCTCTCTCTCTCTCTCTCTCTCTCTCTCTCTCTCCCCGTCTCTGTCTGTGTGTGTGTGTATGTGCTTGCATGTGTTCACTCTCTGTACATGTGTATACATTTATAAACACACACAAATATATATATATATATATATATATATCATATATATATATATATGATTTTATTAAATGGTAAGATGATCATTTCTATCCATTTAGCATGTAATTAGGTTAACTTGCCTTCCTGAGATGTGTTTTCTTTGCCAGGTGACTGTCTGGTCCAACCAGATTTAGTCTTTTTTTTATGTTTGGGATAGCTTGAAATGATAGGTCCTTACCCAAACCAAAGGCAAAATACATGCTCTTGACCAGGCAGAAATAGCTTTCCCCTAAAAATCCTCATCACATCTCTGGTGAAAGTTACAGTAACATTCCCCTCTTTTATGATGTAACTTGAGTATCATTGAAGAGGCAGGCTGAGAGTGAGAAATAGATATAATCCATTTCTACCAAGAAAATGGTGATCTCAGTCCTAAAATGTTCACAAGAAGGGATTAGTGTCTAGACTCGCATTCAGATCCACTATCAAGTAGCCTCCAGGCAGGGAGTTCATTTAGAAGGAGGTAAGTAATTAGAGTTCCCTTACCCATTCCTGGCTGAAGACTAAGGACAGTCAGGAAAAATGCTGACCGTCCATATTCTATCTTCTCTAGCAGTGTTTAAAAAGGGGAAAAAATTTCCCACAATCAATGGCCAATAAAACAAAGTGAGTTGATTACCTTTATATAGTCATATTGTACAATTCCAATAGCGTATGCATGTTAGTCTCCCATACAACAACCAGTTTAATAACAGGGTTCCCTGTCCATTTTCAATAGGATCTCAATTCTCTTGGTATTTCTGGGAACTGGGAGTTCTGCATCACTTATGCTCTGCATCTGGGTATATTGTTTTCAAATGGTTTCTTTTTCCCACATCTGTCTAAATTATAGTTGAAAACACTGAACTCCCTTGTACACGGGGTAAGGTGTCAGTCTCAGATGCAGTTTGGATGCTAGGGTTGCCTTTGTACTACAACTTTCATACTACAGCATAAGCACTATGGGGCTGACTGGGTGATAGAATTCCGGTTGCTTTCCCAAACAGCTCTAACTTGGAATTCTCTGGCTGATCAATTGCTCTGTAAATATTAATGAGATCAAGAAGCATCAGCTTGCTTTTGGATAGCCTGATTGATTTGTAAGACTAATTGTATCATGATTCTTACAGTAATGAGCAACATTCAAATATTTGCTGCCATAATTGATTATGAGCATTAGCAATTATTAAATAGGAAGTCACTAAAGTATAAACATTTAAGAGGCTATTTGTTCTATAGTCACCCTACCTGAATGCCCATCTGTGCCCTGCTATGCATAAACTCGTGACTTTTGGAACGTTACCTAACCTGTCTATTTTGGAAAAGAAATAATACTAGCACCTGTAAGCTTGTATATTATAATTTGTGTGTAGTCCCAGGAACTGAATCAAGAGGTTGAGGACACCTTGGTCAACATAGGAAAATCAAAAGGCAAAAAAAACCTTATAGCTGATATATGTCCAAAAAAGCTACTGTCAAAGTAAGCAGAGTAAATATGTAAGCAACAGTGTAGCTGAAAGGTTTCTTGGGTCCTGCCAGGCACCTGCAGTCCTGTGACCCACTTATAAAATAATCACTCAGATGGATTTTCCTCTTGAGAATTAGTAAGTGAAGTGTGTGTTCAGAGCTCTCCCTCTGGGTTTCAGAAGTGCACTCCTCATGATGTCTTGCTTCCACCTAAATACATTATAAAATAATACTTATATTAATTACAAACTCTATGGCCATTTGCTCGGGCTTATTACTGACTAGCTCTTACACTTAAATTAACCCTTAATTCTTATTTATGTTTAGCCACATGGGTTGGTATCTTTTCTCAGTTCTGCCTTGTCATCTTGCTCCCTCTGTGTCTGGCTGTTGACTCCCAACTCAGCCTTTCTCTTCCCAGAATTCTACTTGTCTACGTATCCTGTCTGGCTACTGGCCAATCACCAGTTTATTTATCAACCAATCAGCATACAGAATGACACTCCTCAGCACTTCCCTTTTTCTGTCTAATCAAAAAGGAAGATTTTAACTTTAATATAGTAAAACTACATATAATAGAACAGTTATCAAGCAAGAATTACAGTTACAATATCTAGTCTATTTATAGTTGGCAAATTCCAAGAAAATATTCTATTTATCCTGTATTTGTCAATCTAAGGTTTAATACTTAGCTTTTATCATAACCAACGAAAATTATGTTTCTAGTCTTCAACTACATCAAAGACCTCGGGAGGATATATTACCTAAATAAACAGGAAATGTATTGTAAGCAAATTCCAAAATCCTGGAAATGACAGAGACAGCTGCCTGCATGGACAGTCATCTAAAGTTCTTCTGCAATGTGGGGGCCCCCATCTTCAGCCCATAGTCGTAGTCTCTCAGTCACTTCTCTGTGTCCTGCAGAATGTCTGGCAGTCTCCTCTACAAAGCAGGAACCTGAAGTACCATTTTGTCTTGTTTTGGCAAATCCAATGGTCATTTTCCTATGGGTCCTGAATGTCCAGTTTATACAATATTTTGTCAAGCAGTCCATACAAGAACAGTTTCTTGTCCGAATGGCTATTTTTGCCAGGAAGAAGATAAATTCCATATGGAGTGTCTTCAACGTCCATCTTCCTCTTTGAAGTAAATCAGTGCTATTAGGAGCAGATATGTATCATTGTCCAGGAAAGTCTAAGTTTTTAAAAATCATTTAAATGCCATATTCTGTAGGTCTTTGAAGTGTTTGAAGATTACCTACCTAATTGAAATATATCCATGAAAACTAAACTAACATGACTGTAAGTTTGATTATCATGGATGACTAATTATTAATCTGTTTTACTTAATTACACATTACAATTTCAAATGAGCTACACAAACATATCTTAAACAAGAGTAGAAATATACATACAGTATAACAAAATTAACTTTAAATTTGTAATAATCTAAAATCTATAGCAATGTAAAACATTTTACACAAGTTGCTCTTTAAAAGCAGATTCAATAATCTACCCTTTCTTTCTATCATATCTATATCATATCTTTCTATATCATATCTCCCTTTCTTCTTTTAGAAAGAGATTGACTATGACTAATAACAGTTTGTAACCAAAAACCTAAACAAAAACAAATATCCATAATCTATTTTTTGGAATTGTGGGTGTAGTGTTCTAGGCTATTACCTGCTGAGAGGGGATCCTGAGAAATTTTGAGATAATAATGGTCAAGTCCTGGGAAGACCAGCTATAACCTTTGTTGATAGGTACCATCTGCTAAGGTTCAAGAAGTCTGGCTTGATCAAATCTGATCCATCTTTACCTAGAAAAAATCCATAGCCACTTTCTCCCTGTGGAAATAAAAATAGAGCCTCCTTTCCAAAGCAACATATCCTTAGATCCAAATTTTGAAGTCAAGATACCTTTAAAATAAATATATTGGGCCGGGTGGTGGTGGCACACACCTTTAATCCCAGCACTCGGGAGGCAGAGCCAGGCGGATCTCTGTGAGTTCCAGGCCAGCCTGGTCTCCAAAGTGAGTTCCAGGAAAAGGGCAAAGCTACACAGAGAAACGCTGTCTCAAAAAAACAAAACAAAACAAAACAAAATATTGGTTTAACTGAGCAGCTTTTACAATTAAATGTCTTTCTGCAGTTAAAAATCCTAAAGACAATATAATTCAGACTCTCTGTGTGATAGCCATCTTTATGTGATTTATTTTTTATATTACCTTCACTGTCTCTTTAAAGACTTTATTTTTTTTAAAAAACAATTTCTTTATATAACTGTCTATATTCATTTTCTTCTCTCTTCCAAGCCTACGTACATTTTTGCACACACTGAAAACCATTTAAAGTCTTATTCCATCTGAATCTGCCTTATTGTGACTCTATTGCTTTAAACTGCAGTGGCTAGGAATGAAATGGAAGCTTTGACTCCTGGCTCCACCACCTCAACTTTCCTACACAAGCAAAAGCTAAATCTGCCATGCAGTGCTCTGCAGGCTTGGAGAAAGCTCTATGTAACTTGGTGGGAATCTGCCGCGCTGTAGCTCAAGCCCATGCATGCGCCGTGAACCTGCCAAACTGTAGCTCAAGTCCCACAAGCCATTGCGTCTGTGAACCTTGGTGTCTCTATATCTCGACCCTCATGAGACATGAAATAGAAAGCTGTTTTTGTCTCCACTATTGTGTGTTTAGAAGCCCTTTTTAAACTCTTTTAGGCCTTATGGAAATTTGAGAGCCCCACGTTGGTATGTCAAATAGCTTGGTACTTTTTCTCAGTTCTGCCTTGTCATCTTGCTTCCTCTGAATCTGGCTGATGACTCCTGACTCAGCCTTCCTCTTCCCAGAAATTTTCCTTATCTACTTATCCTGCCTATACTTCCTGCCTGGCTACTGAACAGTCAGCATTTTATTTATCAACCAATCAGAGCAACACACATTCACAGCATACAGAAGGATATTCCACAGCACAATGGATTATTATTTTTTTTGCATAGTGGATAGCACATAATTGATGATCCAACAAACAGTACCTGTCATCAGCACCATCATTGTCTTCATTATGATGTAATTTTATTATCTGAAAGCTCATTAGTGTAACCACCTTTGATAAGGCATGTCTACTGCTCCTCCATTGAAGAAGATGTGTTTGGTAGTTTAGCTGGCTCTCTAAGAAGCTATTGGTTTGATTCTACAAATCTGATGTGCAGATTGTTTTATTCTTTGTCTAGTTAAGAGACCCTAGAAAGCCCTTGCTTGATAGCCTTACCATGCTTTGGAATGCACAAAGAAATGGTTTTTTGTTTGTTTGTTTTTGTTTTTGTTTTGTTTTGTTTTGTTTTTTAAGACATGCATCTTTCTTACTCCTCTCTAAATTGGAAGGATATCTTACACTATTCCCTTTCATGTGGCCTTTATTATCTTCTTGAAAGTACTCAAAGGGAGAGCTAGGATCTATTCCACAATGGAGGATGACTGTTACGCTGCCTATATATCCAAAGGCAAGCCAGACTCAAAGACGGTAATGCTAGTCTCAAAGTGCCTTGTGAAAGCCATGGAGTCAGCATGTACAAGAGCTTTTGAAGCAGTACACACACCTCAGTATGGATTTTCCTCTTGAGAATTAGCAAGTGAAGTGTGTGTTCAGAGCTCTCCCTCTGGGTTTCAGAAGTGCACTCCTAAATACAAGGTTACTGCTGAAATGTTATACTTAATGCAATAAAACACAATGGACCCTTGTGTTTTATATCCCATGTTATATATCTAGTTTGATGTTTATTTTTATCTTTTCTTTTTTTTTCTTTTTTCTTGAAAAGAGATTCTTCACTCATACAATATATCCTGACAACAGTTTTTCCTCCCTCCGTTCCTTTCCACTCTCTTCTCCCCTACAGGTCCACTCCCCCTCCATTTCTTCTTCAGAAAAGAGCAGACCTCCAAGAGATAGCAGTCAAACAGGACAATACAAGATACAACAGGACAGTGTGAAAGCTTCCATATCAAAACTGGACAAGGCAACCCAATAGGAGGAAAGCAGTCCCAAGAGTGTACAAATGTTAAAGATACTTCCACGCCCATTGTTAGTAGTCCCTCAAAAACACCAGGCTAACAGCCATAATATATCCAGAGGAACACCTGAAGGCTCTGTGCTTGTCACTTCAGGCTCTGTGAACACATATGTGCCCTGATCAACAGAGTCAGTGAGCTATGTTTTTCTGGTGTCCTTGACTCCTCTGCCTCCTGCAATCATTCTGTCCCCTCTTGCATGGGATTTTCATAGCTCCAAGGGAGAGAACTGGATGGAAACCTCCAGTTTAAACTCTCTCTCCACATAAAGTCTGGCTGTGGGTCTCTGCACCCACTCCCATTTGCTGTTGCAGGAAGTCTCTCTGATGATGACTGGACAAGGCACCTATCTGTGAAGTTCTGTGCATACTTCTAAAAAATTACAAACTAAGGTAGAATATAAAATCATCAACTTTGAAACTTAAAAAAAAAACTAATAATAAATCCATACTATACTCATACTCAAAAGACTTATCAAATTAACCTTCATAAATGCTTCACGTATTCTGTTTGTTTGTTGGAGACAGGGGTTTTCTGTGTAATAGTCCTGCCTGGCTGTCCTGGAACTCCCTGTGTAGACCAATCTGGCCTTGAACTCACAGAGATCTGCCTGCCTCTGCCTCCCGAGTGCTGGGATTAAAGGAGTGTGCCACCACTGCCAGGCTGTACCACCATCAGCCGGCTGTGCCAACACTGCCTAGCTCTTCAAATGTTCTTAGCTCACATCAATTTACTGGGATACAAACCTAGCTTTTGTACACTTAAATTTCCCATTGTATTTATTATTGCTCACTCAATTACTTACATTAAAATATATTGTATATATTAGTAGATAATTTAAATAATAATGCATAACATACACATTGAAATTATAATAGAATATAATGGTAGTTATATTTGAAGAATTCTGCCTCTTCTATTTATTCACTCAATGTATTTCCACGTTTCAATTGTTATAATTTAAGTTTGAATACTGTAGACCTTTTTAAATTTTTTTTCTTTATTAAGAAATTTTCTACTCACTCTACATAACCACCCACAGATCTCACCTCCTACCTCCTCCCATCTCCCAGTCCTCTCTCCCAAGCCACCCCACATCCCCCACATCCCCAAAATCAAGGTATCCCACAGGGAGTCAGCAGACTCAGGCAAAGCAGAGCTTAGGTCCAACCCCCCTCCCACTGTACCAAGAGTGCACAAGGTGCGACACCACTGGCACTGGATTCCCAGAAGCCTGTCCATGCACCAGGGATGGATCCTGAAACCCCCGCCTGGGCATTCCCCAAACAGTTCCCCATACAGCCAAACAACCATCTTCCATATCCAGACGGCCTAGTCCAGTCCCCTGGGGGCTTCACAGCCACTAGAATTTTCAAAAACTAGCATGTAATTCGGTATGTTATATTTTTTGAAAAACAAGCAAAGTAAAAAATCATATTACTTACTACAATAAAAATAAAATTCAAACATGTTTAGGAAATATTTCAAGTGAATCATAGAGCACATCATCATCCTTAAAATTCTATCTAGTAAGTTGGGAATTTCAAGGGTTTCATCCTGATATTCATCACTTTCTCTTTGAATATAAGTATATAGTTTAGGAACAGTACTCTTAACAGTTAGGTATCTGATTAGTTTGCTCAGAAAATGTCTTCTTTGTGAAATGTTTTCCCTCCCTTCTCATAATAGAAAAAAATATATATAAAGTAACAGAAAAGTTGAAATAAGAAAGTATGCACAATAGTTATTTTTACTTTTAGTGACAACCTTATACAGAAAATGAAAACTATTATACACATTAGAGAGAAAGCTATGAACTATTGGGAAAAATCTGTATTTTTTTTATAATCAGCTTGAATTTAGAAAAAGTAAAAATGAGGAAAAACTACTGACATAACTCTATAACATGTTCCTAGATTTCCAATGTTCATATAAGTAAGTATGTGTGAAGTGAAATTTTCATTCAACTTATAATTATGCTTTCCCCTTAATGAGCACAAACGTAAAACATTTAAAAGAGAACTGAAGTCCTATAAAGTCTGAGCTGGGGATTCTTGGAATCTGATGGTACATCAATCTGAAGGCAACTTTCTTTCAGAGGTTGCAAAGACCAGGTGAAGGCTTTTACAGAACATGGCTGCCAGAGTTTCAAGATAACAAATTCTACTAGTTGATTTTCTTGTTCAGTGAAAGCAGATGGATTTCTTCCAAAAACACCATTTTATATGTGTTTCGACTTTAGAATGGCATATAATCTTCTTGTCCCTTTGATATAAATGCTCTATGAAAGTTATACTTCACAGTTGTATATGGTAGTTACATAGGTGGATGTTACATATCAATTCCTTATGTCTATGTGAACACCATTATATTGTAGGGTGTTTGAAAGAATAAGCACTTACAAGCTGTCCACTTCAAATATCACATCATTTTTTTTATTCCATGAATTTAGACCCACAGAGAAATATATCAAATTACAAGTGTATCACACATAGAAAACTGTTTTATCAAAGAAAATAAGTATATGACAAATACCTAGGGGGAAAAAATCTGTTCTGAGATATCAAACAAAATATGTATGATCAATTGTGAAGAACAGAAGAAAATGTCATGCTTGTATTCAGTCTGAAAAATGTAGAAAATTTTGCACTTAATTTGGAGATTTTCCTATCACCAATCCTCCCTAATAAAATTTCTCATATACATATAGAACATATATATGTTGAATACAATTGTAATGCATTCATCCTAAGAGAAAGCTCCATGTAAACATGGTCTTTATTCAGCAGGTATGACTGTTGCTGCACATATGGTAGCCTTTGGGCATTTGGCATGTGTAATAAATAATAATTGATATTTTGTGCTCATGAGTTTTTTAACCTTCAAGACTTAAAAAATATTCTGAAGCCTAATGATTCCAACTTGTAGTTCTCTACATTATCTGCGATTCTCCTGACATTTACCACTCTTAACTCCTCCCTTCTAATTTTAAATGCACAGTGTTCAAAATCAGTAGATAATTGAATGTTCCTTGTTTTAGGTCAGCATTTCATAAAGTTGTCTCTTGAATTTTCATATCATCTGTCAAATGACACAAAGGTTTTTATACAATAAAACTACACAATAAATAGAAATGAAGTTCATCTTATCTTCACCTGGAGAAGATAATATTGAAGAAAGGATCATCTGGTATAAAATACATATATATATATTTTACTTTGAAGATACATGTGCATATAGGAATGTCTGTATTGCTATGCCTGATAAACCTAAATATTAAGAAATGAGCCAGGTGCTTTAATCCCAGCACTCAGGAGGCAGAGGCAGGTGGATCTCTGTGAGTTCTAGGCCAGCCTGGGCTACATAGTGAGTTCCAGAAAAGGCTCCAAAGCTACACAGAGAAACCCTTTGTCTAAAAATCAAAAAAAGAAAGAAAGGAAGGAAGGAATGAATTATGAATGAATGAATGAATGAATAAATAAATAAATAAATAAATAAATAAATAAATAAATGAATGAATGTATGGCCACTGTTTCCAACTTGTACAAAATTGATTTCATCATCCAACATTCTGCCTCATTCTTCATCTCACAAAATTAATTTGAAATCTAATGTGTAATGAAGCAGGTATTTCTGGCAGTTTCCCTGGCTGACTTGCATGACTTCTGAACCCACAGGCACTCTTTAATGTCCTTGTGTTCTCAGACTATGCAAAGCTACTGGATTCTCTCTGAAACAGCAGAGCTCTGATTTGGCATTATTATGAATTTTGTGCTTTACAACACATGGAAGGCTTTCTGATCATAAGGAAATATGATGATTTCATTGTAGAAATTAAATATTTCCGATAGTGTCCTACCATCTTTCCTTGGTATCTAAGCATTAAATAGATTGTATTATTTAAATAATTGAATTTTTAAAAATCAATGTATGAGTTACTGACTAGAGTTTCGTTTAGAAAGACATTAAATGCATTTTGGACTAGAATTAGAATAGTTTTTTTTTTTCAAGAAAAACTGTAAAATGGCCTTAAATATACTTTTCTTGTGTTGTACTTTGGGTTTTTTAGAACAACATTCTCTTCACAATTATAAAATCAAAGTATAGATCAAGTCTGACAAATTCTGAAGATTCCCTATGTTGTAGAATATGAAATATTCAGAAAATATTTAATTCATAATGTAAAACTAAGAATGGACTATCATATTTTCTAAATAGTGATATTATATGTAAGTCACTGTTTTAAAGTGTATCTGTATGAATTATTACTCATAAATGTCTGATTTGCATACCTATTCTATAGTCCTATATGCTCAGACTTACACCAAAATTTCTTGAACAAAAAGGAATTATGGCCCTTCCCTTCCTACAATCTTTCCTCCCCCTCTTCTGCTGAGTTCCCTAAGCTCTTAGGTCACGGATCTCATGGAGACTTCAATTTAGACTCATAATATCTGACTGTGGGTATCTGCATTTGTTCCCATCTGGTGCCGGAGGAAGTCTCTCTGATGATGACTTGATAATACAACAATCTATGAGTATAGCAGAATATCATTAGGAATCATTTCATTGATTTTTTTTCCATCCTGACAGTGGATGACATGGGCTCCCTCTTGTGACATGGGCCTCAATTTAAACCAAACATTGACTGGTGACTCCCACAAGTTTTAGGCCACCATTGCTCTGGCATATTTTGCTGGCAGGACAGATTGTAGGTGGAGGGTTTTGTGGCTGAGTTAGTGTCCAGGTTTCTCTTTCCATTGCCTGGAGCGTAACTCCTTGCGCCAAAGAGAAGACACCAGGAGAACATGGCCCCCCAAATCAACTGAACAGAGCTCACATTTGTTCACAGACATTGACGTGGCAAGCACAGGTCCTGCATGGGTCTGCGAGGTCCTCTGCAAACATGTTATAGATGTTAGCTTAGTGTTTAGTTCCTAAAAGTGGGAGCGGGTGTGTCTCTGACTCTTTACTCTGCTCTTGGGACTCTATTCCTCCTATTAGATTACCTTGTCTAGTCTTGATATAAGGGCTTTTGTCTTGTCTTATTGTAACTCATTTTACCCTGATTGGCCTCATCTCTTGGAGGCCTGCTCTTTTCTGACAAAGAAGAGGGATACTGAACTTGGGGGAGAGTGGAGGGGAGGCTCTGAGGAGTGGAGGAAAGGAAAAACTGTGGTCAGGATGTATTGCATGAGAGAAGAATCTATTTTCAATAAAAAATAATAATAAAAGGAATTATGAGTATAATACCTTTAAGTAGCTCTGATCTAGATGATTAAGTGAAGAGACCAGTAAAGATTGAAAATTGCTTTGTAAAGTTTTTCTCCTATATGAGAGAGGGTATAAGACAACCAACCCGACTTATTTTTTTTTTTTTGAAAGAGTAAATTTGTAATGTTTGAATCCATATACTTCAAGATTTCTAAGCATAAATCACTATAATATAACAGGACATTTCATGTTCTCTTCTATTCTTAGTTAAATAGAATTAAGTTGAGATATTTAAAAATATTTAAAATATAGTCTAATGTAGTACTAATCCTAATTGATTTTAATAAGAAAAACCCAGAGCCAGATATCGGGGTAAATACTGAAAAGTCAGTAAAGGAACTAGCCACTAGAGAGACTTCTTACCTCTTGGAATCCTCAGACTGAAAGGGACCTGAGTTCTAGTCTCCTCCATCCTTATGTTCCTTTCTCCACACAGTGATATCACTTCCTGTCTCTACCTCTCTAATGCTGTGATTAAAGGCATCAGAGCCTCTGACTGTCATAACTCCAGGTTACTAACAAAATTCCCAAACATGCTTTGATGTAGACAGGAAAAAAAAAAAAAGGACTCATCAGAAAAGAACAGCATTAAATAAGTTGAAAGATATATATGAGTTGAGGTCATCAAAAAGATAATCTATGTCTTTTCAAAGAAGTGCTTTGCCTATAATGGACCAAATGCCCATGGGTTTTCCTACATTACTTTAAAGATGAACGGGAAAGAAAGACAAGGATATAGGTGTGATAGAGCAGCTGTTTATGTTTACTGTGTTAGGAATTTGAGTTTGAGTGAAAAGGAGTTTCCTTAGGACTAGTCATGAAGGCAGGAGCTGAGGAATAGGCTCTCAGCAAAGACCGGAGACTAAGCAACAGAAAGCATGGAGTTTATAGTCTTTCTTCAAACACACTACCTTTTCCTACACAGATGTATTTGTGTCTAGTACATATTGTGTTTGGCAACATTTTGCTTTTTCAAATGTATTTTTTTTTTAATAAGAGATTTTAAGTATTGGAGTTTGGACTGCCTCTGATTCCACACATCTACAGTGGAAAGGCTAAAGTTTAAAATCTCAGGTTCTACTGCAGAAAACCTTCCTTCGAATAGCTACATACTTCCCATATTTATTGCTGAGATTTGGTTCACATTTCTACTCAAAACTTCATTTACTATGGTTTCAGTAAGGATTCAGCACAGCCTAAAATGTCATATACCAAATAGTAGTTCTGAAGCAATGGTTGTTTTTACCAATTTTCCAGAAGATTGATTTAGATTGTTTTATGTTCTCTGACCGCAAAAGAACAAAACAGAAAAGGAATCACTAGCTTGATCTTTCATCTGTGTGCTTTAGAAGAAACTCCATGGACCTACTACAAAGGACAGAAACATTTTAATAAATTAGACAAGATTGTTGAGCCATAAACAAATAAAAACACCGATAATACTATTAGTGAGTAGATTTTCTTCCTTCCTTTATATCATTATTTTTGATTTATTTATTTTTGAGATATAAATAATTATATCACCCCTTCCCTCTCCTTTCTCTAAATCCTCCTGTCCCCATCCTTAGATTATAATATGATGACATCATTCTGCCCTTCTCTTGCTTCCCTCCAAATACTTCCATATATTCCTCATTACTCTCTTTCTAATTCATGGCATCTGCTTTTTCATTAATTGTTGTTATGGCCATATATGTATACATTTATAGTTATAAATAAAACCTACTCAGTCTACATAAATGTTAATTATTTTCAGGACTGACCATGTGGTATTAGATCATTAATTGGTATACTCTTCCCTGGAAAAACTATTTTTCCAGCTCTCATTTCTTAACTTTCTGTAGTTTTTTATATAAAATGGAGGCCTCCTCTTACTCACAACCCCCAGCAGCCACCTAAACTCTCCAGCCTTCTATCATTGGTGTTCTTTTTCAGCTCGTATTTACACAGTCATGTTGGTGAGACTTCAGGGGTGAATTTTCTTGTATCACTGGAGACACAATGCCATAGCAAAATCCCTTGGTTGGTGTGGAATGAATCTGAAAAGGTCTTATTAATAAAAACAAACCTGAGTGTATTGGATAGCCATCCCAGCATTGGCCGGGAAGTTCCAACCCCCATTGAGGCTTCGGTAATGGTCCTGCCCACAAGGCAGGGTTGAGAAAGAAAAACAGAAGACTGAGGATTGAGAGGAGGTCGTGCGCTTGGTTCTGGGACCCTGGACGCTGGAGGTAGACCGAGCAGAGTTCTCCAGAGAACACCGCCGGACTGCACTATACCTTTGCCAGACCCTGCAACCTACCCCTTCATTGTAAGTTACCCCACAAAATAAACCTCCCTTTTAACTACGTGGAGTGGCCTAAATAATTTCACCAATACCTGAGAGCCAGATACTGGGGTGAACGCTGAAAGACCAGAGGAACAGAACAAGCCACAGCCAACCTCACTTCGCCAAGATTCCTCAGCTGATCTTGTTTCCTCAAACTGAAAGCTTTCGGCTCCTCACCTGAATGGATCTCAGCTGAACTGCTGCTCAAAAGCCTTTAGATTAAAAAAGTCTCTAGTTCCTGGTCCTCACGCCTTATATACCTTTCTGCTTCTTGCTGTCACTTCCTGGGATTAAAGGCATGTGTCACCATGCCTGTCTGTTTCCAGTGTGGCTTTGAACTCACAGAGATCCAGATGGAGCTCTGCCTCCAGAATGCTAGGATTAAAGGCGTGTGCTACCATTGCATAAACCTATGTTTAATGTAGTGGCTGTTCTGTTCTCTGACTCCCACATAAGTTTATTGGGGTATACAATATATCAACATTTGCACCTTTTTTGTTTAAAATTTAAAGAAGTTATAGCAAATATAAGAAAAATTATATACAATAAGTATATACAATATATACAGTCAAGAATTACATTAACAATGTCTAATCCATTAACATTTGACAGATTCAGACAAAAAACTCCATTATATACATTAACAATATCCAGTCCATTAACATTTGACAAATTCAGACAAAGTTTTATTACTTATCCTATTTAAAACAAGTAGTTGCTTTTTAAAAGTAGTTTCAATAGTCTACCTTTTATCTTATCATTTCCATATTCTCTTTTTTTTCTTTTCTGAGTAGATTCAAACGTCTGCCTTTTATCTTATCATTTTTTATCTTCCTTTTAAAAAAAGAATCTACCTTTTATCTTATTATTTCTATAGGTTTCTGGCTTTTTACAAATGTTCCTCCATCCCTGTCTTCCATAATGATTCCTGAGGCCTAGGTGCAAGAATTGTTTTGCATTCCATGGGAAGGGGCTTCAGTGCTCTGCATTTTGACAAGGACAACAATAACAGACTTGTTGAAGTGAATGGAGTGGAAGATCATTAGGCTTTAATCCGATAAAAAGAACTACACTCAGCTAAGGAATACTGAGAAAAGGAGATGTGGTCTTACCCAGGGAACAACACACCTGTTGCTTATCCAATATCAACTGGTCAGCTCTAAGAACGTACATACAGGTGACATTATACAACCTGAGAAGACTAGACTTATACATTTAGGAATCTATAATGTATGTATATATGTATATAATGTATATGTATATAATGACAATTAATGAAAAGAAGAGGCATGGAGGTTGGAAGACATTAAGGAAGGCTATTTGGGAAGAATCGGAAGGAGGAAAATGAAGAAGGAAGGGAAATTATGTAACTATATTATGATCAAAAAATAAATAGTTTTTAAAAGGTGTGTTATCCCTTATATTAAACACAGATCTAGGGGAGGGAAAACTGTAAGTATATTGCAAATTGTTAGCCATTTCTTCTTTGTTGGTTTTTCTGTTTGAGTGGAAACACTGGGAATTCAGCCTAGGGTCTCTTACTTAATAAGCAGGTCCTTTACTACTTAGACGCCCCAGGAGCTTTCCTACTGAGTTCTCAGTAGAAAGATGGTAGATAAATTAAATAGTATCTCTGTTAAATCAATTTGGTTTAAAAATAATTGATATGTAAATTGCAAAATATGCCAGTAACTTCCTTACCAATGGGGATAAATAAGAAAAAAGAAAAAAGCCTAAAATTCTCTAATTCTAAATGTCTTAGGCATGTTATTTTATTATTTTATCAAGCATGGAACCTAAATATGCATTTGTATAATTGATGAACCATTTAGACTAATGGTATATTGGGGAAATAATTTTGTCTATAGCCATGTGCTATTTGATGGATTCTTACTCACTGGTCAGTGCTTATTTGCAACTAAGATTGAATTCTCCAGAACATGGAGCTTTGAACCATTTAATCACATCCCTAGTGGGTGGCAGGCACCTAAAGGTTGATGAGGTGTGACCTGAGAATGCCTTACTTAACCTATTAGCTCATTTTTTAATCTCTATGAAGACTTATTTTATTACAGGAATTCATTTCTACTTCTCACTTAATTGTTCCCTGGGAATATTTTAAATATTTTTGAGCAAAATATTTGATTTCTAAACAAACAGCAAACAAACAAACTATATGAGGTAACACTGTGTTTTCAAAGGAATTATTTTTTTTAAAGACTGAGTTTACTACAACCAATATCAAAATAATTTCATCATTATGTTGTAGCAGAATCTTAAATGGTCTTATTAATAAAACCAAACCTAAAGCCAGTTATTGGGGTGAATGCTGGATGATCAGAGAAGCAGAACAAGCCACAGCTACCTCACCTCGCCAGTTTCTCAGCTGGTTTTGTTTCCTCAGACTAGAAGCCTCTGAGTCTTAATGCGGAATGAATCTCAGCTGAACTGCTTCTTGAAAGCCTGAAAGCTTAACAAGCCTAGTTCCTGGTTTTCATGCTTTGTATACCTTTCTGCTTTCTGTCCTCACTTCCTGGGATTAAAGGCTCACTTTCTGGGATTAAAGGTGTGTGTCACCATGCCTGGGTGTTTCCAGTGTGGACTTGAACTCACAGAGATCCAGACGGATTTCTGCCTCTGGAATTCTAGGATTAAAGGTGTGAGTGCCACCATTTTCTAGCCTCTGTATCTGGTGGCTGTTTTGTTCTCTGACCCCAGATGAGTTTATTAGGGTGCACAATATTTTGGGGAACACAATTCCACCACATTATATATTTGGAACTTACTATCTACTAAGTTTAAATAATTATTATGGTATCTGATTAGTTACCACAGTTTGGATTTACCTGGAAACTGGTAAAAAATAGCAATATTTTAAAGATCACTTATTTGACATTACAAGCACTTCCCAGCCAACTCTAACCTTGTTAAAAATTTACTTAGCATGATGCTTCTTGCTCTTATGTTCATCAGTGTCTAAAGGGAAAGTGGACATTTTATTTTAGCTTCTTTCCCAGGGGATCCTGTGGAGAGACACTGAAGAGGACTTCATCGTTTAGTTCTTTTTCATGCGGCACTTATCATATAGAGACAGAGTTTAGTTCTCAGTGTCTATTCAATAGTCACTCACTGAATGCCTACTGGGTGCCGCCATAGAGAGACAAGCTTCCTGCACACAGGGAACGCATTCATTTGCAGTACATCCCTCTTTGGACTACTGTGGGCTTTTCTTTATTCTCTCACACTTGAAATGCTGTTTGAAAGTAAGCTGGAGATGACATCATAGAATAAAGATTTAACACTGTGGTGATAGGGGTTGCTTACAACATTCATTATAATGAAAATCACATTAGTCAGCTTTATTGTTTAGTAAATGAACTCCCAGAGAAATTCACAGGATAAGAAGGAGGGGGCTGAGGGTGAATCAACACTCCCAACCAGAGAGCATGGAGGGTTGGTACATGCTCAGGGCCAGCTTGGTTTACAGAGTGACTCTTCAAAAAAAGCTGTAGTGGTGGGATGTTGGTGCAGTCCATAAAGGTGTATCAGTGGATATATATTCATGGGTGTCAGTTTTGAAGTCCTAAACCAGATTTCTTTTTTTTTCCTTTCACCTCAAAATGCCATTATTAGTTTTAGTAAATACAAAGCAGACAGGCAGACAATATTATAGAGAATTAATTATTTGAGTTCATTGGTAAGTACCAAAACTGACATTAAATTTCTGTTGCTTTTTGTTTTGGAGCTTAGTTCTAGTTGTCGAAAGCAGTAAAATTTTTGTACAGCAAACACGATCAAAACATTAAAATTCTAAACATTCAGTAAATGAACTGATTAAAGCATTGTAGGAATTAAAATATTCAGTTTATTGCTGAAATTCCTAACTCAAAATATTTTCAAATTGTCACTGTAAATTTATTTGAAAACTCTTTAAGTACGACCTGATACCATTGATTCCTCATGACTAACCCAGGTGAGAGCAAACCCACTACTATGCTTTTGAACAGTTGTTCTCAATTTGAGGGGCACAACCTGGCTGAGGTCACATATCTGATATTTGCATACAATTCAGAGTGGCAAAATTACAGTTATGATGAAGCAATTGAATAATTTTATGGTTGGGGGTCACCATAATGTGAGGAATTGCATTAAAGGATTGCAGCATTAGAAAGGTTGAAAGCCACTGTTCTACAAGTTTATGTCCATGAAGATTTCAGCTAGATATATATATTAATTTAGTTTAATTTTAATGTATATTGACCTGGATTTTAGTGTCTTGATTCCATTACATGTAAGTTCTTTGCCAACTTGGGAAAGGTTTAGTTGTTATGTTATTACTAGTATTTCAAACTTTCTTCTTCTTTCTTCTCTACAGAGAGCATAGTGGCACCTGTGTTCTATTTCTCACAGTCACAAGGACTACGCTGTTTTCTTTCTTTCTTTTTTTTTTTTTTTTTAACTTCCCATGTGTGTTCTCTTGGTTGTTCTGACTGGGTGAAATCTGATGCTCTATGTATATTGTCTTTTTAAAGAACTGCATGTTGAGTATATGTAGTAAGGGCTAATTTGTGTTATCAAAATTTTCTATGATTTTGTTTCGATGTATTTTAAATTCTGTTTAAAATTTTCAATTTATTGTGTAGGTTAGCATCACATCATGGATGATTTCAACAACATCAGCTCTTACCTTAAAGTGTTTATTCAATTTATACATTCTAAAAGCTTTACCTTGTAGTCACACAACATTTGTGCACACAGAGACAGGTAGTGTATGATTAGTCTGGGAATAAAGATAGCCCAAGATTATTTGGCTCTAGGCCTGTAACATCCCATCCACAATCACTGAGATCTAATCATTAATCAAACTTGTAGCAAGTTCTATGTAGCTGTGAGTACTTTTGTGTGTGTGTGTGAACTTTGGTTTGCAGCATCTTTGTATACATGTGTTATTATGCATTGTTCAAGCATGCCCTTCACCATGATGGATTCTGTACTTCCCCACTTGCAGCGGATGTTGTTTATTCCTGCCCATCATTTCCCAGTACTGCCTCCCTACTACTTGCATTTCACAAACCTCTCCATTTTCTACATTCTTTAGTGTCTTCTTCCTTTCTTTTTCCCTTTTTGTTATTTCCTTTTAAGTTTTGAACACACAAACACATGTGTAAATGTGCACACATACATTTTTAATTTTATACTTAGATTTTTGTCTTTTGAGAGAAAACATAAATATTATATATCTTAATGCAACATTATAGAATATGATTTAAAATTATGTATATTTTTCTTAAAATGTTATGACTTCAGTTATTTTTAGGGCTACTTAAAATTTATATATATATAAAATGCATTCATCTGTTACTGGACATATAGGCTGGTTCCATTTTCTAGTTATCATGACATTTTTACAACCTCTTTTTCTTGCTAACCTTTCTTTTTGTACTTGTTCCACCATGATTAGCAAATGCATGTTAAGGTAGAGTTAGAGTCATTGGCAGAAAACCCCAAAATCTGATTCTTCTCAGTTTTGGTTCCTTGGTTACACTCCACACTAAAATTATTATTTGCCTAGTTTTTGTTGTGACCAGTGCTTTAATTCCTCACCTCATGGATGCCATAACAATTCCCAACAAAAGTAACTTGAGGATGAAAGTGTCTACTTCTACTTACGACTCTGGGGAATATAATACATCAGATAAAGAATGACAGAAGGACAAAAGGCAGCGGGCACATTGCATGACAGTCAGAAATTAGAGAAGTGCTCAGCTGACTTTTCCCCTTTTATTCAGTACAGGCCGTCAGCCTAAGGGATGGCGCCACCCATAGTAAACATGGGTCATACTACCTCAACTAACCTAAAATAATCCCTCATAGTAATGCACTGAGATGTGTATCCTAGGTGATTCTAAATCGTGTCAAGAGTATAAATCATATAATTAACCATAGCAATAAGTTGCTTCATGAATTACCCTGGCGTCTTTGGGTGCTACATCAAGGCTAGGTGCTATTAGAATAGAGGATGAACTCTAGGTTCATTCAGCATGTTTTCAGAGTAACACACAGGTCCTGGTTTGCAGTTATATATTGTGTATGCTTCTCAGAAGAGTCCAGTTTTTGTGAGACTTTGTTGTGCTATCTGTCCTAATTGACTTGTTTTGGTTACACTGGAGTTAATGCTAATTTCTACCTTAAACTTGTCACTTTAGAAAATAGACATTCCCCTGATGAGACCGCATGGTGGTGAAGGTAATGCAAGGAATTTCAGCATTGTACTGCCAATGTTCCTTTGTCTCTAAAAA